>NC_141161.1:72443414-72615414 GCF_053477565.2 Lygodium microphyllum
CTTTTTCTGGCTCTTGTCGGTCTTCATTTGCTTCTATGGCTTGGCCGTTTGAGTGGGTGGTATTTCAAGCTCTCCTTCATCGCTTGCCATCTTTTTGCTTGAGCCTTCTTCCTCCCGGTGAGGTGAGCTTTGGTGCCTACCTTGCTCTTCCTCCATGTCGGCATCCTTGATAGCCTCATCAATGATTGCCGTGAGGACACCTCCCTATCTTAATATAGAGGCTTTTGTGGCAGTTTTTTCTCTTGTGGATCGTGTGGTAGAGGCCGGAGATTCCCCACCAGTTGGTGCTACGGCTGGAGCTAGAAGGGCGGCTGAACTCTTGATAGTCTTCTGGACAAAGCTGTTCCAATCCACCTCCTTTGGAAATCCTGCCACACTGCTTTCCAACAGTGGCATGCCGATTCTATTCATTAGTGCATTGTATTTGTGGCCTGAGAAAAGAGCGTGGATCATCTTAGCTTGCATCCTCATTGTAGGGTTTGGAATGTCAGCCAGACTGATTCCATTGACCGTGTGCACATCCTCTTTTCTGACTCCCAGCATGGCATACATATCTCTTTTTGGGCGTCTTTCTTTCTTGGGCATAAGCCCCAGGGCTCTCTCGACAATGTCTGCGTTAAGGGGCACTTGCACCCTTCTTTCCTGATCCCTCGCCCTCACTGTGACCATTGTTGAGATGACAAGCTCAACACATGTGGACATTGATGATGGACCGCCTGGTTAGATGGGTCCACACGTCTACACTTAGCACGTCGGTGGTCATTATGACTCTCACATGGCCATTGAATCATTACTTATTATATTCAGGTTGTTACACCTATTTACAACTGGCATAGTTATAGCCCCAGTCGACTAGTGTAGTCGGTTATGCATTGTTTGACTTAGTAGGCCACTTTCCTTTTATCTTGTATCTTATCTATACTTTGTGCACATTGTGAAGTGTGTGGAAGAAGAAGAAGAAATCAGCAAGAAAACGTTTTGGCCTCCATCTCTCTTCTTGTCTCTTGAGTGAGCTTCTCCTTGTGCATTCTGTGTGTTCGGCGCAGTATCTTGAGCAATCCCCTCCACCACGCGATTCTTGACATGGTATCAGAGCCGCACCACTGAGAGAGGCTGATTTCGAAGGTTGAAGCAAAGGGGAAGAAGCAAGGTTCGAGCAAGCAAGCCACGGGTAAGAAGCTCTCCCATCCTTCCACTCTTTCTCTTGGATAGTGCCTGTGGAGGCACCGGAAGCAGGGCAGAGCAAAAATCTCACATTGCAGTGAGATTTGGTGTGCGCGAAGAGCACTGTATATTCGGCAGATAAGCCCTTTAGGGTTTTCCCGCAGTTATTTTGGGCATTTGAGGCCGTTTCAGGGCCCATTTTAGAGCCGCAAGTTGCGGACAACAATTTCAGGGTACGCTGTGACTTCAGCTGTATCGACCGACAGTGGGTGCGCAGGTTACAGATTTTAGATCTGTAAGATTAAAGGTGTTTACCAGTGAGTAAACACGAGGTTTATCTGCAAACAGGTTGCAGATTGCATGTATTGTTGAGTAGACAGTGAATAAGGCTGTCTAGTGTATTGCTATGCACTACAGGTCGAGGATTGCAGAAGATTTGCTTGCTGTTTGGTATTATTCTTGTGATAATGGCAGAGAACAGTGGAAGCCCCATCATTGAGAAGCTTGACAAGAACAACTATCCTTCATGGAAGTTCCGTGTCACGAACTTTCTTATTGGAAAAGGCCTCTACGAGTTCGTTTCAGGTGAAGAAAAGAAGCCGGAGGTGAGTGATCCTCCAAGTGCAGAAGAGATAAAGGCACGAAAGGAATGGAATGCAAAAGACAAGAAGGTCATGTATTGGTTGTCTGCAGTAATTGACAATAATATGTTGGGACACATTAGAAATGCAGAGAATGCATATGCTGCTTGGACCATACTTGAAAGTATGTTTTCTATAAATACAAAGGCATGAAAGATTCAACTCAAGCAAGAGTTGAATACATTGAAGAAAGGGAAGATGTCTATCAACGAGTATGCATTGAAGGTAAGGAGCATTGCAAATGCATTGGCAACGATTGATGCAATGCCCGATGATGATGATTTGGTGTCGTCTACCTTGGGTGGACTTAACAATGAAAAGGCTTGGAAGTATTTTGTAACTTCCGTATATGTCAGAAAGCCATTTCCAGATTTTGATGAGTTGGTCTCTCTAATGATCACTGAAGAAATCAACATGCAGAGTGAGACATCTGAAAGAAGTGGTGAACAGGTCCAGGCTTTCTACTCCAGTTCAGGAAGGGGACGTGGTAGGTTCTCTTCAAGAGGCCGTGGTACAGGACGTGGTAGTGATAACCAGTAAAATAGATTGAATCAGCAATTTGGCGATATGCAGGTTTCAGGAGGTCGTGGTAACTTTAGAGGCAGGGGGAGCTTTAGAGGAAGAGGTGGATGGCAGAACAGAGGTTCTAACAACTCTGGTATTGTGTGCCACTACTGTGGCAAAACAGGTCATATTGCAGCCCAATGTTATGCCAAGAAAGATGATATTCGGAGTGGTAAGTTGCAGCAAGGAAACTATGCATCGTCTTCACTACAGAATGAAGACAAAAATGAACGTTTGTTTGTTATGCAGCATATGCTGAATGCTGTTACAGGAAAGGGAACACATAAAGATGTTTGGTATGTCAATTCAGGTGCATCCAATCATATGACCAGCCATGCAGAATGGTTTGGAGAGATGCAGGATTTGCAAAATGCAGGTTATGTGCAGACGGGTGATGACTCATGCCACCCAATTTCACACATTGGAAAAGTTTCCTTGTCCTTGCATGATGGTAAGACAAAGAGTCTTTCAGATGTATTACATGTGCCATCTATTACAAAGAATTGGTGTCAGTCGGTCAAATGGTAGAGCAAGGGCTGCAAGTCAGATTTAATGCAAAGGGCTGCTTTGTAGAAGACTTCAATGACAAGTGCAGGTTGGTAGCAAAGGGAAGTAGAGTTGGACGTATGTTCACTCTAGATGTCGGAATTCCTACTATGAATGCTGCTATGTATGCCAAAGGAAAAGGTGTTGTTGCAGACATTGAAATTTGGCACAAACGCATTGGACATGCAAATGTACAAAGGCTGAAACTAATGCAGTCCAAAGGGTTGGTTACAGGTTTGCCTACATTTAGAGTTGCAGAATTTCAGAAGGTATGTGAAGCATGTTAGTTTGGTAAGCAGGCAAGGCAACCTTTTTCACATGATAGAGATGTAAGCAGAAATATTCCTGATGTTGTACATATAGACATTTGGGGGCCTACACAAAATGTATCTCTTGGAGGCAGTTCATACTTTGTCACATTCATTGATGATTGTTCTAGAAAGCTCTGGGTATATTTTATGAAGGAAAAGAGTGAAGTGTTTGAGCACTTTAGAACTTTCAAGGCTGCAGTTGAAAGAGAAACAGGCTTGAAAGTAAAGTGCCTGAGGTCAGATGGAGGGGGAGAGTACCTCTCAAATGAGTTCAGTGATTTTCTGAAGTCTCATGGGATAAAGAGACAGTTCACATGCAGGTATACCCCACAGCAAAATGGGGTTGCAGAAAGGAAAAACAGGCATATTGCAGAAGTTGCACGCGCCTTGATGGCTGAAAAGAATATGCCTAAGCATTTTTGGTCTGAGGCTGTTCATACTGCTGTTTATATTATGAACAGAACTCCCACAGCTGCAGTTCATGGTATGACCCCCGAAGAATGTTTTACAGGTAAGAAGCCTGATGTTTCACACTTGAAAGTATTTGGCTGCATTGCGTATGTTCATGTGCCAGATGAGTTGCGGAAGAAATTGGATCCAAAGGCTGAAAAGTGTGTCTTTATTGGATACTCTTTAGAGCAGAAAGGGTATCGCTGTTACAACCCTGTCACATGTAAGTTCAGAGTGAGCAGGGATGTCATCTTTGATGAAATGAGCAGCTGGTATGCATCTAGTGGTGATGCATTGGATGTTGATGATGATCATGACACTCATGTGCAGGCTGAAAAGCAAGAATCACGGACTCTTAGTGGACCAGGGACATCATCTAGTAGTCCTTGGTCTGGGAGACTAAGGAGTACCTCTACATCTTCAGGTGCATCTAGTAGCACTACAGGTAAAGACAAAGGAAAGAATAAAGTGTCAGAAGGCATTGATGCAGTTCTTGATGGAGACTCCAGTGGCTCAGAGAGCTTAGATGATGAGCTTGGCATTCCTTCAGTGAGAACTCCAGGTGTGCAGAGAGCACGGGCTGATGCAAAGACTCCGTTGAGTGATCCAGTGGTACGCAGGTCTAGCAGGGTGAGATACCCTGTTAAAAGATTTGGTTTTGAAGGTTATGCAGCTCACCATTATGCTTATATGGTGAAACTAGTTGAGGATGTTGAGCCTACATGTTTTGAGGAGGCTGTTGGTCATGCTCATTGGGATGCAGCAATGGATGAGGAGATGGCTGCATTAGAGGCTAATAAGACTTGGGATCTAGTATCATTGCCGAAGGGAAAGAAAGCTATTGGATGTAAGTGGGTTTATAAGATTAAGCACAATGCAGATGGTTCTATTAGCAGGTACAAAGCTAGGCTGGTTGCAAAAGGCTATGCCCAGACATATGGCATAGATTATGATGAAACCTTCAGTCCAGTTGCTAGGATGGCAACTGTCAGATGTGTGATTGCTTTGGCAGTAGCCAAAGGTTGGAGGTTGCAGCAAATGGATGTAAAGAATGCCTTCTTGCATGGTGATTTGCAGGAAGAAGTGTATATGGATCAGCCAGCAGGTTATGAAGATTTAGAGCATCCCACGTATGTGTGCAGATTGACGAAGGCACTCTATGGGCTCAAGCAAGCACCTAGAGCATGGTCTGACAAGATTAGAGAGTATCTTGTCAATATTGGTTTTTATGTTTCTGATGCTGATCACTCACTTTATGTGAGAAAAGGAGATGCAGGTTTGGTCATCATAGTCATCTATGTGGATGACTTGATTATTACAGGTGATAGTGATAGTGGGATTGCTGAAGTCAAGGGTTGTTTGAAGATGAAGTTTGAGATGAAGGATCTAGGTGAGCTAAGGTACTTCCTTGGCATTGAGGTGGTCAGATGTGATGATGGTATATGGCTGTCCTAAAGACAGTATGGCTTGGATATGTTGTCCAAGTATGGTATGACAGCATGCAAACCACTTTCAGTCCCGTTGGAGCAGAATGTAAAGCTGAGTGCTGATGTTGGGGATGAGATAGAAGACCCTACTATATTCAGGAGGATAGTGGGGAGTTTGATTTACATGACTATTATAAGGCCAGACTTGAGCTACGCTGTTGGTCTTGTGAGTCAATTTATGCAAGTACCTAGAAAACCACACTTGGATGCAGTGAGACGCATATTGAGATATGTCAAGTCCACATTACATTATGGACTTTTCTATGAGGCAGGTACAGACGTACATGTGTTTGGATACACAGATGCAGATTGGGCTGGTAGTATGCCGGATAGAAGATCTACCAGTGGATACATGTTCTCTCTTGGTAGTGCAGCAGTTGCTTGGAGCAGCAAAAAGCAATCTACAGTTGCTTTGTCGAGTACAGAGGCTGAGTATAGAGGTGCTGCTGTTGCAGCATGTGAGGTAGTATGGTTGCAAAAGTTATTGGCTGATTTGGATGTACAGGTGGAAGGTCCAGTTGTCATTTATTGTGACAACATGAGCAGTATACAGTTGGCTAGGAACCCTGTGTTCCATGCCAGGACAAAACATATTGAGATACAATACCACTTTGTGAGAGAGAAGGTACTAGCAGGTGAGATTGACTTGGTGTATGTTAGCACACAGGATCAGATAGCTAACATCTTCATGAAGGCATTGGGTACAGAGAAGCTTCAAAAGTTTCGAAGCTTACTTGGAGTTGCAGAGATGTAGTTGAGCTTGAGGGGGAGTGTTGAGATGACAAGCTCAACACATGTGGACATTGATGATGGACCGCCTGGTTAGATGGGTCCACACGTCTACACTTAGCACGTCGGTGGTCATTATGACTCTCACATGGCCACTGACTCATTACTTATTATATTCAGGTTGTTACACCTATTTACAGCTGGCATAGTTATAGCGCCAGTTGACTAGTGTAGTCGGTTATGCATTGTTTGACTTAGTAGGCCACTTTCCTTTTATCTTGTATCTTATCTATACTTTGTGCACATTGTGAAGTGTGTGGAAGAAGAAGAAGAAATCAGCAAGAAAACGTTTTGGCCTCCATCTCTCTTCTTGTCTCTTGAGTGAGCTTCTCCTTGTGCATTCTGTGTGTGTTCGGCGCAACATCTTGAGCAATCCCCTCCACCACGCGATTCTTGACAACCATGCCACAACTCCTTCCTTCATTGAAGCTCCTTAAGAAATCTGTGCACATATTGTAGTCTACAACCTATCTGACCTTCTCCACGTACTTTTGGAGGTTACATTTTTCCACCAGCTCCCTCATGGCCAGCTCTTCCAAGATGGCTTCATCTAGATTCATGGTATGCTTGAATGTGAATTGGCTGAATCCATGCGTCTCGATGTTGATTCCATACTTTGTCAGCTCCGCTTCCATGAATGGGAGTCTACCCTGTCCTGCCATCGTAGGTGCCAGTCATCACCCAAGTCAACATTAGTGTTATAACTTGATTCATTACTAGCAAAACCCAAGAAATAATGCGTGTGACAGTTTGCCGTGCTGATTCAGAGGAATGAAACATAGAAATATTTCACAACCAACATCTATTTTCTCCTTGCATTCTTTTCCTATTTGAATTCAGTTGATCATTTTCATCCTTTATACCTCTTGCTACATCACTTGGTTCGTCACTTGATTCTCATTTGCTCCCCCCCCCCCCGTTTTCCCCAAGTGTTAAGGGAATCCTTTTTAGGATTAGCGAGGGGAGGAGGAAGGCTCGCATGGGCTATGTGGGGCGAGCTACTTGGCCAACAACCAAGTATAAAGGTTAGGGTTATATTCAAGCTGGCATGATGATCAAGTTTGCATGGTTGTATGGAAGCTTCAGTGATGTAGGTCAAGACATCATGAAAGATGTCCCCGGAGTTGAGGCGACTAGCAACGTGCAACTCCTCTTCCATGAGGAACTGGTCAATGTAAGGGTGGGACAATACCTGATCATCTAAGTGTATGTTGCATGTAATGGCCAAAGCTCTAAACGAAAGAGGTGCCACATAAGTAGGGTCGCGTTCAATTGTTTTGATTGCCCTCCTTTGCGCAGCATTGGTCATGATACGGCAACCTTTTTTCTCCCATTGGAGTCGTAAGGCATACCACATTTGTAAGAATGAAGAAGTAGAGCTGGCAAGTTGCATGAGCTCCTCTAGTTCTCGTTTAGGTGTAGAGCGAGTAGGCTTGTGATAAGAGGTGACTAGTCTTATGAGAACATCTTGCTCCTTTGAGATTTCTCCATTAGCGATTAATTCGGCCACGATTTTGGAAAATTTAATGGTCATAAACTTGTAGTCTTCCCAAGTGCATGGCAACGTCTGAACATCAAAAGCAATGGGTTCGTCAAGAAGTCCTAGGTCAAGCCTCTCATAGCTTTTAGCGAATGAGGTGAAGGTGTCATCCAACTCCTTGATGCATGTCACTACGTCATTCCCCGAGGTCTCAATGCGATCATTGGCTGCTGAAAGGAAAGATCGTCTTTCGTACGAAGGCTTAAGGCCTACCTGGTGGTGATGGCGCAATTGGGCTGGACAGTGGTGACTCCATTGCTGGCGTCGCAAATGGGACTTTGCACTGTAGAGTACTTGGAGATGCTGTAATGGGCTTCAGTGGCATAGGAGGCGTGTTGCATTGTATTCGAGTCGGCATGGGGGTGTGCAACTCCTCTAACCTGGATGGTGCTGGGGCATCCAGCTTGGGACAATGGATGTGTTGGGAGTCATTAATCATCATTGGTGCTAGTTCAACGTTCTTTGCGGTTTGTGCTTTGCATGTGCCAGCTTGTCCAGTTGGAGTGGGGTTGCTTAGAGTTGAGGTTCTTGAATGTCCACACTTAGGCACCCATATCCAGGGGTTGCCCTCATAGTATCCTTGTGCTCACAGGAGATCTTTCGAGATCCATCATGGCGTGGTAGTGTGCCTATGTCAATAGCATCTGAGCTGCGTCTTAGGCTGTGACTGATAGTTTTTGCATTTAGAAGCATATTTTTGCGGTTTACCAGGAAGTGGCTCTCACTGTTTTGGCACCCATATGAGCGTGGACTCTTTGGCCATGTGAATGGCTTGGGTGGGTTTTGTTCTAGTAGTTGGAGCATGGGGTGAGATATCCATACCCTTCTCCTTAGGCTTGGTCGTGGGGGTCTCTATTGGTGGCTCTGCAGTTGTAGGAGGCGTAAGATGACCCTTGTTGAAAGTAGTTATTATGTGCACATTGCCTACAGCAAGATGGATGCGATCTAGGTTGTAGTCCACATTGCAGTTTGTCTATTTTTTGAAAGTGCGGCCTAGTAGTGGCTTATCACTAGCCCCTTTAGTGTTTGGTAACACATAAAAGATGACTGGGATACTTTCAGACTCGATGGAGACAGCCACCTTGCATTTTCCTAAGAGGGAGTAAGTGTTGTCCCCAAATGGGCTGAGTTTAGCGTTTGTGGGCTGTAATTTAGGCTGACCGATGCGTGTCCAATGGTTATGCATCAAGATATTACAGTTGTCACCTTCGTCGATGAGGGCATCAAAAGAATACGTCCGTTCTACAGACCATGACTCGTAGGTAGGCGGGTACTACTGCTTCTTCATCATGATCTATTAGTTCGGTAATTGTGGCTATGCAGACGTTGACAGGGGCTTCACGCATAGGTGGCTCATGCAATGGATGGGAAGGAGGATAGTACTTTTTCATGCGATTGCCATTGAAGAAGCCTATTCCTTCCCCTTCGAGCGTCTCCAACTCGACATTGCCTGTTCTACTAATTGCACGCACCCGGAAAGGTCCCAGTCCTCAAAATTTCATTTTCTGTTTGTGACCTTTCAGCAAGTATAGTAGGACAAGGTCTCCTTGATCAAAGCTGCGCTGGTTGACATGCTTGTCAAACCACATCTTCTGCCATGCCTTCTACAAATCAGAGCGTGGGTGGCTAAGAGTCGAGTCTCTGTGAAACACTCTAACTCCACTAAGCGGTCGGTCCAAGCTTGTCTTCCCTCCCAATGCTCCTGAGCTGCTATCCTTAAGCTAGGGACAAAGAACTCTAAGGGTAGAATGGCCTCCGTTCCATAAGTCAGCCTAAAGGGTATCTTATAAGCTATACGATAGGCCCACAAGGTCGCCATCAATTTATTATCCCAGTCTCGTCGTGATGTGGATACTATCTTGGTAAGCACGTTGACTAGGATTTTATTCGTGGACTCTGCTTGGCCATTTGCTTGAGGGTAGTACGGCGAGGACCTTCTATGAATGATTATGAAGGTTGAGAGCAGGTGGGATATCACTTCACTAATAAAGTGCGTGCCCTGATCACTCACTAGTTCGATTGGACAACCAAACCATGAAAATACATGCTCCCACAGGAACTTTGCATTGGTTCTAGCATCGTTCTTTCTAGTGGCTCTTGCCTCCGCCCACTTCGTCAGGTAATCTGTTGCAACAATGATGTAGCATGCTTGGGAGTACTGTGCCGCAGGTTTGATAGGTCCAATGAAGTCAATGTCCCATTTTTCGAAGGGTTGTCGAGCTATTACAGGGGTCAACTCCATCTTATCCTTGCGCATGGGCATCTTAGTCCTTAGTGTTTGATAAACTTAGTAGCATCATGGAATAGGGTGGGCCACCATAGTTGGGATTGTAACACCTTACCAGCGGTCTATCCCCACTAAAGTGTCCGCTAGCTATCCCGCCATGTGCTTCTCTCAATACATCATGCATCTCGTGCTTGCACACGCATTTACCCAAAAAACCGTATTGTCCCAACCTATAGAGTTGGCCTGGATTTTTAAGATAAGTCTCATTAGCTTGGCTTTCTCAATAGGTCTCTTAGGCAAACCATTCTCTAGCACTTGAACTACATCATTGGCCCAATATGGCGTCAAATCAGCCCTAAACAAGTCTCCTTCGCTAGTTAGACAGGCCAAAGAGATGAGTGTTCGGTAGGTCATCAGGTATGCCTTGTCCAGCTGCTTCTCCTGTGGGTATGTGGGATATGTGATCCGCCATGTAGTACTGATTTCCCTTACGTACAACCACAGAGAAATCAAACTCCAACAAGAGAAGTAACCATCTCACTATGCGACTTGTAGCGCACGGCTTGTTCACAAGATACAGCAAGGCTTGATGGTCAACAAAAAAGATGAAGGGTGTAGCCCCAACAGATAATGCCTAAATTTCTTTATAGCAAACACCATGGCTAACCCTTCTCTTTTTGTAGTGGAATAGTTCATCTCCATTTCGGTGAGCTGCCTGCTGGAAAAGCTCACTGGGTAATCAAGGTTATGTTCACCAGGCTGGCATAGAACAGCTCCAATAGCAAACTTAGAGGCATCTATGTGTACATGGAATGTTATACTCTAGTCTGGGGCTCGTAAGATTGGTGCAGTGGTGAGAGCCTTCTTCAACTATTCATAAGCACCTGGCATTTCTCAATCTACTCGAACACGATCAGCAGCTTGTACAATGGTCTAGCAATTAGCGCATAGTTCAGTACAAAGCGTCGGTAGTATCCCGTATGGCCTAAGAAACACTGAATGCCCTTGTAGTTAATGGGTGGTGGTAGGTCGACAATGACCCAGACCTTTGAGAAGTCGGTGGCAATGCCATTCCTTGACACTACGTGCCCTAGGATGTATCCATGCTTCACCCAGAACTGGCACTTCAAGGGGTTCAATGAGAGGTTGTATAACCGACATCGTTCAAAGACAGCTCTCAACCTCTCTAAGTATTTGGCCCAATTAGAGTGTATGCATAAGTCATCTACGAACACCTCTAACTCGCGTCACAGCATATCCTTGAAGATGGTGCACATTAATCATTGGAAGGTTGTAGGTGCATTCATTACCCCAAAGGGCATAACGATGTAGGCGAATACACCCCACTCCCTGGTGAAGGCAGTCTTGTGCCTGTCGTCAGGGTGCACTTGCACTTGATTATAGCCAGAGAAACCATCTAGGAAGCTATAAGCTTCTTTGCCTACCACCCTCTCCAGCATGTGCTTGGTATATGGTAAGGGGTAGTTATCCCTCCCCATAGTGGCATTAACTTTCTTGTCATTCACGCACACCCGAATTTTACCATTCTTTTTCATAATGATCACTATGGGCGATACCCAATCCGTGTGCTCAGTCTCATATATAAATCCCACCTTCATGAGCTTATCGATTTCTTCCTTCATTGCATGGGCGTGTTTGGGATTCATAGGATAAGGTCACTGCTTTGTTGGCACCGCATCTGGAACCATTGGAATATTATGGGTCACAACCCTAGGATCGACTCCTCTAAGTTTCTCCAAGGACTAGGAAAACACATTGACATACTCTCGCAGGAGAGCAAAAAGTATAGCCTCCTCATCCTTGGTCAGGTCATCAACGATGCGTTGAGATATTGAGCTCCACTCATGATATGCCAGGGTGACCATAGTGCATTTATGTCACCGATTTGTTAGCTACAGATGCGGTTGGTACACCGCCCATGAATAATAGCTAGATGACAGCTATCCTTATCTACTCTAGTTCGTGGCTCAGTTAGTATGCCACCTTAGTTAGTTGAGTTTGGTTTGAGACCCATATATAGGGTTCTTCTATTTCTTTGTACTAGAGTCCTTTTTGGCTTACACAACTAAGAAGAGGAAATTGTTTTCAGCCTCCACCTTTGTGTGTATTCCCCCATTGTGTAAGTAAGAAAGCTACAAGTGAGACTCCTTCCTTCTCTCCCACAATCTTGACATGGTATCAGAGCCTTGTTCGTGATAAGGAGCTCAAGAAAGCAAACCAAGTTCGCAGTGTTCTGGTAAGAGGACCAGTGTTGCTTTCATTTTTCTGTTTTGGGAGCAAGTCTCTGCAAGGTAGCACAGCCGAAAAGTGCAAGAGTGCATTGTCTCAGATTGAGACGCCCTTCGCGGTGTAGCAAGAGAGTAGTATATGCTGCGGGAGAGGGCTTTAGCCTATTGCTTGCCCTATTTTTTTGATTTGAGGTCATTTCGGGGCCTGTTTTGGAGGCGAAAGTTTTCCGCAGGCACTCAGGAAAAAGCCCTGTTTTTTGCTGTGTGACCACTGTTCTACAGGTTGGTGAAAAGTTACCGTAGAAATTGCATCGTATGCCTGTGCGCAGAGACATTGGAAGTTACAAAATCATCCTTGTTGCCTGTTGATGCAAAATCGTCACTAGGAAGTGATTGTGTGGTCAAATACCACTTTCGTCAGTTTTGCAGATTTGTCCTTGTGAGGATGAAGCTGTGTTTTTTGCAGTGACATAATTTTTTGCAATGTTCTGTAATGGCGTCTGATTCTCTTTCACAAATTGTCATTGAAAAGCTTGACAAGAACAACTTCCAAGCATGGAAGTTTAGAATGATGAATTTCCTTATGGGAAAAGGATATTGGGAATTCGTTGGAGGAAATGAAGAAGAACCAGTTGGAGCCCCGAGAGGAACACCATGGAAAAGGGAATTCTCTTGCAAGAAAATCTATCTTGTAACATCAACAAGCTTGTTTATCATGTTTCATATGATCACAATGAAGAAAAGAACACCAGACACAACAAATCTTCATGCAGCATCATGTAGATCTCCCACGGATTTGATAGAATCAACCATATTATTCAATATCTTCATAAAATCCATCAATAGAACAAAGAAAGCAAAGGAATACACCATCTTTGAATGGAAATACATCACATAGTATTCATCTTCAATATCTTCATAGTCTTCTCTCTTAATCTCTCATATACAATCACTCTGTTTGAGTAGAATTGACTATCTCTGACTCTCTCTCTCTCTCTCTCTCTCTCTATCAATAATACATCATATCCTCACTACAATCTCTCAAAAATCACTCTCAATAATCCTTCTTAGGTCGTGGATACCCCTCCCAAGAGGTATGTCTGATATGAAGAGTCACTAGAGCCACTACAGTGTCTTTTTATAGCTCACTACTGTCACTTCACTCTAGTCTTCACTTGAGTCTTCAGCAGCTACTTCTTCCACTTCTTCCAGCTCTTTTGCACTTGTATTAACCTCTTTCCAAGGCTAGAAAACTTTCCCAAGCTACACTCTCATCCATCAGAACACATACAGAAGCATACAGAACAATCACAGAACAGTACCAGAACAGCTACAGTACAGAACAGAACAGAACAGAAACAGAAGCTCTACAGAAGACCTACAGAAGGTCATCAAAACCACATAACTCATACTCAAAACATGCCAAACTCTCACAAACCATTCAATAAGCTTTCACAAGATTTCAATCTTCATCAATCAATACTCCATCCCTCCTTACAGAAGACAATCAGAACAAAACAGACCAAAACAAAACAAAATAGAAGGTATACATAACCAATCAGAACCTATCAGAACATCACAGAACCACCAATAAACATCATGAACTTCCAAAACTTAATCAATATCATCCAAAACACTCTCAAACCACTTCTAAACCAATCAATCATCTCATAAAATCAACCATTCAGCTCTCAAAAACAACAAAAATCAGCCAAAAAACAAGTCATTTCAACACTCAACATATCCCCACACTTAACAAGGAAGCGTCCCCGCGACCCAGAAAAAAGGGAATACAAGTTCAGGGAAAAGCGCAACGTTGATCTTCAATATCTTTTCAAAAAGAATCCATCCACCACGACCCCAACTTATAACCTGTTTCTGATATAAAAATACAAAGAAAGGAAAACCCGTTTTACAGTAACACTTCTTATCAAACTAAGAATCACAACAAATTTGTAAAGGATATAAGAGTTTTCTTCTTCTTCATCTTGCATCAGCTTCAACTCTGCAACCACGACCCCATAACCACAATTCTCCAAAATGTAGCTCGCACACGAAATCCAATAGGAAACCACCACATTCGTATTACATAAATGAACTCACAACACAAACACGAATACAACACAACCATCTGAATGACTCCTGCAAAAAGAGAGATGTTCATTAAAAAGCATCCACCATACATTGGAAAGGTATCAATGAAGATGATCCCTCTTGAAAGATTGATGTTGTCGGAAACGATCCATAGACAAGGATTCATCTACAAAGGTTTTAGGAGGATTTTGAAAAAACTGAAGACAGCACATCCTTTCCAACAGGACCAGGTATCTGCTAGGCAAACAAAGGGCATGAAAATACAATATATCCAGCTGTTGGGAATCAATGCTCACATTGACATTCATGCACAACTTTGGAATAGGCTTGGAATCATTATGAGAGTGCCTATGTATATACGCTAGGTACCAAGCAAAGTGAGCAGTTAATCTCACTGAGGGATCGGCAGACTGTGAATACTGCTGAGCAAAATGAATATAATTATGATAAGCTTGACTGGAAGCTGTCCATTCTCCTGGAATTACTGGCCAATTGATCTGAGGTCCTGTAAGGGAATCATCCGAACTCCATCCCCTTCTTCTGGAAATCTGATTATCAAACCTGTCACAGTCACTAACCAACTGAGGTGGTTGAGATATAAAAGTGTTAGGAGAGGGTAATGGAATAAGGAAAAGTGGATGAAGGGAGGGATAGGAAGAATCATAAAAGGAAGAAAAGGTTAAAGAAGGAGTGGCAGAAATTTGGAGGGAATCACTAAGGAATGGTGTTAACTGATAAATAGGAAATGTAGAGGGTACATGAATGGATGGAGAAGAACAGGGTGGAGAAGGGGAAAATACCCTATCCTCAATAAATGAATAGTATGTAAAAATGGGAATTTGAGGGAAAGATGAAGGTTGGAAAAGAAGGGGTAAAATAATTGTGGAATTAGATTGACAAAGGGAAAGATATATAGCATAGCGGTGAGCCATTTGTTGGTAATAGAGGAGGGTAGGAACAGAAGGTCCTAAGAGAGATCGTCTATGATAGGCATCAAAGAAGGTAGAATCAAACGGATTATGTTTTGAAAGATAGGCTAAGAGATCCATCCTCAGTTGATTAGTACTCTGGGTAGAGGTAGGAGCTGTGTTTTGTCTTTGATTCAGGACCACAGAATCAATCATGGGATGCCAGGAATTATCATGACAATCAGCCACTTTGGAGGAGTAACTCTGGAACATGTCAGCTATGCGCAACTCCAAATGGTTGACATACAAAACAGCCTGTAAGACCACATCCCCCACATACCATGCCATATCCACCTCATCTGGAATTAACAAGTCTCCTCGTAGATACATGTATGACATCAACATGGTATCTGGCGTGACAGAATCTTCAAACGCCATTCTTACTACCTCTGTCAACAACTCAGCAGACCAAGCCCCACTCTATCCATCCTCTGGAAGAGATAAATCCATCGTGGAAAGCTTCATATAGAAAACCAACTTCTGTAAGTGGTAGTGGACAAAGAAAGAATGGTCTGGTGAAACATTTTCCTGAAACTGTTCAAATGTAGACCATAACAAGTCCATTCGGGACTGCAATCTTTCCACTTTATCTTGGAATAGAGGACACAAAGTAGCCTGTCTCTGAAGAGCAGCCAAGTCCTGCTGTGAAAGAGAAGGAATCAAGGGAACATTAGGGCTTGGAGGAACAAAGCGGGATTTTGCCAGTTGATCTTGCAACTGCTGGAGTTGGGAGGCTTGGGATGCCACTGTGTCATTAGCAGTCTGTAAAGCTGAAAGTTTGTAATCTAAGATAGCTTGGAACTCCTGCGCTTCTCTGGACATTCTCTCCTTCTCCTCTGAAAGGCTAGTAACCTGTGATTGAGCCTCTAGTAACTAGATCTTCAAAGAAGAGATCTCATCGCTTTGGGTGGCAACCAGTTGGGTTTGTTGTTCCATTTGCTTAAATAAATCTGCTAGGGTATCCTTAGCAGAAGCTAACTCGGATGTTGCCTTATGCAACTGGTCCTTAGACTGCATGAGCTCTTCATAAAAAGACGTGTACAGTTGTTGAACACAGGCTGTCACTAACAATTCAATGGAACTTTGAATATCTTTATAGAGGAAAGGAATTGCATCTCCTGAGACTAGACTGTTCAGGGAGGGAACTGAGATGTCCAAGGATCCTTTTCGATGGGCTCTAAACAGGTAAGTACAAGTGAGATACCTAGGGAGATCATTGCCAGAGGTAGCAGGGATAGGTACTGAAGGAAGTACTGAAGGAGCTTTATCCGCTACCCGCTTCAAGCGTTTGCGCTGGATGACCAGGGGAAGCGGAGAATCATCATCCTCTATGTCAATGGGTTCTGACTCATCTGAAGGTGGAGGAGGAGGTACTGGATCTGATGGAGGAGGTGGAGGCACAGTCTTCGGTAAACCTGAATAGGTCAAGAAGGCAGACAAATATGATCCATATGTGACATTGGTAACATTACCCCTGGTGACTTTGAAGAAATGTTGATCCATTTTAGTGAGGAGGTAAGTGCTCCAATCAATAGCAACTCCTTTCAACACCATCTTGGAAGCTGTAAAAAGCTCTTTGGACAAGTATTGGGATGGCGTTTTGGCAGGCATAAACTTGTCCTAGAGAAACTGACAGATCGTCTTCCATACGGGATCAGTGATCATAGAAAAGGAAACTCCTGAAGAGTTGATCACCTTCTTAACATCCAACATTTCCCTTGTTTGCTTTTGCAACAGCTTCAGAATCTCTTCATTAGAGAAAAGCTGACGAGTGGTAACAAAAGGTTCACCTTTGGAGGGAAGAGACAGAGCCTTCCCTAGGCCGCAAGGTGTCAAAGTCATAGAAATTCCCTAGACTAGTCCTGTCTTCTTGCTGTAAGAGGCCAGAAACTCATCACATAACGACGAATCCTTTGGAAGCAATGGAAAAGAAGTAGCCACAAAAGTAGCAAGTCTCTCCTTCGTGAGAGGCTCAAAAGTAAGTAGGGAAGAGTTATCCCTACTAACTAATGGGACGTACTAGATAGGGGGAGGAGCATGAGAAGGCGCCATTCAGATGGTTACACACACACACCACAAACACAGATAATCAAGGAGAATGCCTGGAAGGGGTGTGTATGTAATGCCTAAATGCGCACGGAAGAGTCCCCCAAAAGAAGTGAATCCAGTAAAGGAAAAGTAAAGACCACTGACGAAACAACAAAGACAACACCTCAGCGGGATTGTGGATTGTTATTCTTTGTTAGGAGTGTATGACGAGTTATTAGTATGCGTGGTATTTGTGTTGTTGGTGTTTTGTTTTTTTAATTTTGTTTGGTTGTGTTTTGGTTTTGTTGTTTTTTTTTCTTGGTGTTTTGTTTATAAATATGGGTTCCATGTATGAAAATATTTAAAAGTAAAAAATGAATTTTAAAATGAAAAATGAATGAAAAAGGGTCAAGAGGGATGAGGGGAATTTTGTAGAATTTTATAGAAATTTTTACTATTTTTAAATGAATTTTCTACATTTGTTGGTAAGTTGGGGAATAAATTGGAAAATATTTAATTTTCAGAAATTTTGGGGTTGGAAATTTCCAGCTGAAAAATTTCAAAAAATTGGCAAAAAGTGAAGGAAAATTTTAGAAATTTTTTTGAAACTTTATTGAGTAAAAATTAATTTAGAAATTAATTAAATAAGTTAAAGTAGGAAAATCAGCTTAGTCTGGTAAATAAGGTCAAATTAAGTCAGCTAAGTTCTGTTAGTCTATGTAAGTCATGTAAGTCTGACTAAGTCAAGTCAGGTTAGTCAAAAGGAACTAGGTTAGTCTAGGTGAAGTCAGAGAAGTCAGTTAAGGCAAGTTAGTGGAGACTAACCTAAGGGGGGTTAGTTAACCTAAGTAGGGTTAGGGTTAGGGTTAGGGTTAGGGACCTAACTAGGGTTAATTAGGACTAACCTAACTAGAGTTAATTAGGACTAACCTAACTAGGGTTAATTAGGACTAACCTAACTAGGGTTAATTAGGACTAACCTAACTAGAGTTAATTAGGACTAACCTAACTAGGGTTAATTAGGACTAACCTAACTAGAGTTAATTAGGACTAACCTAACTAGGGTTAATTAGGACTAACCCAACTAGGGTTAATTAGGACTAACCCAACTAGAGTTAATTAGGACTAACCTAACTAGAGTTAATTAGGTGGGGGTTAGGTTAGGACTACAACTAGAGTTAATTAGGACTAACCTAACTAGAGTTAATTAGGACTAACCTAACTAGGGTTAATTAGGACTAACCTAACTAGGGTTAATTAGGACTAACCCAACTAGGGTTAATTAGGACTAACCCAACTAGAGTTAATTAGGACTAACCTAACTAGAGTTAATTAGGTGGGGGTTAGGTTAGGACTAATTAAACTAAAGTAAGGTTAGTTAAACTAACCTCTAGTGGCACTTAGGGAGGAGGAGGAGGGGGAAGAGGAGGAGGGCGGCGCTCGGCGGCGACAGCGGCGGTGGTGCGACGTCTGGGACTGGAGGCGGCGGCATCGGGCGGTGCTCCTCTGAATGCGGTGGCGTTTGGTAGCCTTTCGGCGGGCGATGGGCTGGCGGCTTCCTGGTGGGTCGACGGGCGACGGGCTGGCGCGGCTCCAGACGGCGGCGAATGGCGGGTTGGGCGCTGCGGCAGGGGCGACCGGCTGGCGTCTGCCTGGCGACGGGCGACCTCGGTGAGGGGCGGCGAGACTGGCGGGCAACAGGGAGGGGCGATGACTGGCGGGCGACGGGGAGGGGCGACGACTGGCGGGGATGCAGGCAGCAGGAAGGAAGGAGAAAAGGGGAGGGGGAGGAGGAGGAGTAGGAGGAGGAGAAGGCAGGGGAGAGGGAGGAGGGGAGGTGGGGGAAGGAAGAAGAAGAGAGAGAGAAAGGGAGGGAGAAAGAGAGGAAGGGTAGTTGGGAGGGGAGGGATCCGGTGGGGGAAGGGGTAGGGTAATTAATTTTTTAATAAATTAATGAATTTCCAAAAAAAAGAGAGGAGAGACACCCCTGTCCCGCACTCATGCGCGAGGCGGGGGTAAAAAAATTTGCGGTGACGGGAGTGAAAAGGCGTCTAGATGCAGGGACGGAGCACATGGACACAACCGGGGCGCGTTAAGAGGCGTAAAATTGAAAAAAGGCACGTTCACGCGCGGGACGGAGCGCGTAAAAACTCAGAAAAATGAAGAAAAATTAATAACTCCCAATCCGGACGTCAAAACGAAACAGCGTAAAAACAAAAAGTGGACGGGACGACAAGGGGAAAACAGGGAAAATATACGATGGAAGTTCCGGGCAGGGTAAAGGGTGGTCACACACAAAAAACACAAAAAAGAACAAAAAAAAGCAATTAAAAAGTAATATCGGGAGATCCGTGCATTGGAATGAGGTGCAGAAAAAAGGAAAATTGTGCAGAAAGATGGGCCCAACAATCCTATCACATCAAAACATAGTTTCAACTGAGATAAGACGTGTTCACGTGGAAAAAACCCAAAAAACAAACCTGAAAATGGGATCGGAAATTAATATCGGACGAACCGTTCGCCAGAATGACATGCAGTAAGAAGGAAAAATGTCCGCAAGAAGGGATGGCACAGGGTTATTACGTGAAACTATAATTCCGGTGGAAGTAGGAGGGGTTCACATGCGAAAAACTCCAAAAAGACGCCCAAAAACGCATTTAAAAAATCAATAAGTAAAAATCCGGAAGTCGAAAGAGGGGGAAGGAAAAAGGAAAAAGGTAGGGGAAGACACGAGAGACACGGGTCTCAAATCAAATTGGAATTCCGATGCAAATAGGGCAGGTTCACATGGAAAAATGTCAAAAAGACACATGAAAAAGTCGTAAAAAACCCAGAAAATTAATATTGGACAAAGCGTGCATCAAAATGACATGGAGTAAAAAGGAAAAAGGTCAGGGGAAAACTAGTTGTCAGGGCTATGATGTCAGATCATGGTTACGAAGCAAGAAAAGCGTGTTCACGTGGAAAATCGACTAATTTGCGCAAAATGCTTCAAAAATTAATAACTCAAAAATCGTACACCGGAACAGGGGTAGGTAAAAAGGAAAAATGGTCAAATAAAAGGGAGGAATAGGGCTATAAGGTTGGATTTGGACTTCGGTAAACGTAGGGTGCATTCACTGGATAGGATCTCAAAATCAGAAAAGGAAGGAAAACTGCAAGGGAACAGCCCCAAGGGTGGGTGAAAAATGAACGGGTGGTTGGGAAGGGACCCATGAGGGTAATAGCAAGTCATGGCATACATGCATGAGCAGGCTAAGGCATTTGCAGAGGATATACAATGTAGACGCGCAGGGACGCGTCCCCACACTTAAGACCTTAACGGATAGAGTTAACCGAGCAACAGGGACCTAGGACCACGCCACAGACCATCCACTAACTTCCCCACACTTAAAACATGAACGTCACGGGAAAACAGAAGGTGTAGGGTTAGAAAAACTTGGCCCATTTTGTTGAGGATCAAGGTCAATTGTCGATGGCACTTCCTGTGTTGTTGTCGGCTGCAGGAGGTACCAAGGCATCTTTACAGCGCACGTCCTTCATGGCAGAGACCACACAGCAGTACCCAGGGAGGTAGCTAGTTGAAGGAATCGCAGGAAATTCATCGATGATGAGGGATACTACACTCAACTCACAATCACTCAAATGAAATGAAAGAACAGTCACTTGCCCCGTGACTAATATCACTTGAGGAATAAGGATTGAAACCCATATCTCGTACCCGGTTGAGGAATCAACAGGGGAATGGTGCAGAAGGAGTATGCCAAGGTGCACAGTTGATGGTGCATTAGTGCATCCAACCCGTCTAGCATAAGTGCAAGGAGGAAGGCAAGGGAGCCTTACAGTGCAGTGTACAGAATAGGGTAACGTGTCTTGTGTTGACGGTAAAGACCCATCCCGTGGGTGCATAGGGAAACGGGAACATACCTGACTCCAAGTGTCGTAACGTCCCTCAATCTCACCTCTCGGTAATTGATTGAAGAAACTCCAGTCACACTCAGCCCACCCTCGGTCTCACTCTCTGTTGATAGTTACAGGAGGGCAGCCCATTCCTGAAACCCATTGATATTATCCTCACAGTCACTTGTGCAAAGGTTGTATGCCTTGTGCGCATTTGATGGTGCAACTGTGCATCCCGCCCTGTGCTGGCATACGGTGCGAGAAGGAAGGCCAGGGAGCCTTATGGTGCAGTGCATAGAACAAATTGTGCTTTGTGCATTGAGAGGCCCATCCCATGCGTGCAACACTTCATTCACACTTCTCACCTCTCATTTGATTTGAAGGGAAAAGACTGGTCTCTCGCCCCACCCTTTGTCTCACTCGTTGTTGATAGTTACAGAGGCAACCCATACTCACTTCCCCATCCGGTTAGGATGAAAGCTCACGTCACTCAAGGGATTTGTCGATGAAGATCACGTCATCAGTTGTTGAAGAGGCGTACCCAGGGAGGTAGCCATCAAATCGAACGTTGTGTTAGATAGGACATGTCGTCTGCGAGAGGACAGGTAGACACTCTGCAGAAAGACCCAGGACACAGCGTACCAAGGGAGGTAGCTTCGAAATTGGATCCTAGGGATATCAATCAATGAATCCACTTTCTAGACTGCTAGGTGTTGCCACCTTTTCCACAACCAGCTTCCCGCCCAAGGGTGTGTGCCACCTTTTCTTGGAATGAGGCCTGCTATGACAGGGAATTGCTTCCTTTTCTCTCATAACAGATTTGTTTTTCTTATTATTTTTTAATCTTCTTTTTTAAAAAAAATATTTTTTTCTGTTTTTCCCTATTCCCGAGGGTGTTTCCACCTTTTCTCGAAGAATAGGTCGGTATGACAAGGACCTAAGTCCTTTTCTCCCATGACCGATATGTATATTTTTTTTCTTTTTTTTTCTTTTTTTTTCGAATTAAGCAAGGGAATGGTAGAAAGACCATTTGTCAGAACCAACCTCGCCACTGTCGCTAGTGGAAAATAGAAGATAAGAGATCAAGGCTGGAAGGGGGGTTTGAGGGGACAGAGGGTTGCGTCCACTTCATCAGGAGTGACTGAAGAACGGCTATCAGAAGTAGCAGCATAAGAAGTACATTGCCGTGCCAACGAAGGAAAAGATCAAGTGACCGTGATTGTCAAGATCCCCAAGGAGGGAAGTACTTCTTCAGGCGATATCCATTGATTAGAAAGGGATCATCAGAGGCATCAACGGTTTGCACTTGGACAGAGCCATTAGAGTTGACAGCAAGTACCTTATATGGGCCCATCCACCGCTGTTGGAGCTTGCCAGGAAACTTGCCAAATCGTGAATCATAGGCTATGACCAAATCACCTTCTTTGAACTCCTTGTGCTTGATGAAGCTATCATGGTAAGTCTTACGTCGAGCTTGCGTGGCTTCCATGCACTGGAGAGCCATCCTACGAATTTCGTCCAAACATTCCAAGTGCAGGAGACGGCGTTGCAGTGAATCATCATCCCCCAAACGCTCTTTGATAGCCACTCTCAAAGAGGGTAATTCCAGTTCAACAGGGAAAACAACTTCTGTACCATACACCAGCTGGAAGGGTGTCTGTCCTGTTGCTGCTTTATGGGAGGTTCTATACGCCCAGAGGGCCTCTGTAAGTCGATCGTCCTAATCACGACGATGTGTGGCAATTGTTCTTGTCAGAATCGAGCAGAGGATGCAATTGGTGACTTCGACTTGGCCGTTGGATCTGGGGTAATAAGGAGTGGACTTGCCATGGCGGATCTTATACAACTCTGTTAACTCTTCCATGACTTTGTTGAGGAAATGAGTGCCTCTGTCACTTACCAACTCTAAGGGATTGCCAAAACGGGTGATCATATTCTCGTACATGAACAGGGCCACGCTGTTACCATCGTCCCGCTTGAGGGCTTTAGCTTCACACCACTTTGTGACATAATCCGTACATACGAGGATGTATCGGTTCTGTTTCCTTCTGGTGGGAGGATCGATCGGTCCTACGAAATCGATGCCCCACTTCTCAAATGGCTTTAAGGGAAGAATAGGCTGCAGTGGCATGGCACTTGTCTTTGTGGGTTTTCCCATTCTCTGACAAGCATCACATCTTTTACAGTAATCATAGGCATCCTTATGAATGGTAGGCCACTAGTATCCTGCTAGCAGAGCCTTCCTGGCTATGGCTTCTCCTACGAAGTGACCCCCGCATGGCTCGTCATGGCAAGCCTTCAGAACAATCCCAATCTCATCTCTTGCAACACATCTTCTGAGCACTTCATCTTTGCCTTTCTTGTACAGTGCACCGCCTAGTAGGGTGTAGGGGGCTGATTCTAGCATAAGCTTCTTCCGCTCCCGACTAGAGATACCAGGAGGGTACTGTTGGGTTGCCAACAGATTGGCAATGTCTACATACCAGGGAGTTACAGTTTCTACCAAGAATAGGGAAGCATCAGGGAGGTCTGGATCATCCTGCTCCTCGTCTACAGTTTGTGGGATACACGACAGATGATCAGCCAGAACATGAGAACGACCAGGCTTAGTAATCACCTCAAAGTCGAACTCCTGGAATAAAAGGAGCCATCTCATCATTCGTCCTTTCACATCTACTTTGTTCATCAAGAAGGACAGGGCCTCATGATCCACATAAAATTTAAAGTGGGTGGACAGGAGGTAATGGCGAAACTTCTCTAGGGCAAACACCATTGCCAAGCACTCCAGCTTGGTCACTGTGTAGTTCCATTCCCTATCAGTGACTTTTCGGCTTGCATAATAGATCGGTTGATCCAGCTTCGAGGAGCCCTTTTGGCAAAGGACATCACCTAAGCCTTCAATAGATGCATCCGTGTGTACATGGAACTCTTTCGTCCAATCAGGAGATTGAAGAATGGGTTCCTCTATCAGACACTGCTTCAGAGTGTTGAAGGCTTTGTCACATTCTTCCGTCCAAGTAAACTCCGCATCTTTCCTCAGAAGCTTGTGCAAGGAGGTTGCCTTTGTCGCAAAATGGGCTATGAACCTTCTGTAGTAACCCACATGGCCTAGGAATCCCCTCAATTGTTTGAGGTTGGTGGGTGCTGTCAGAGCTGCAATCTTTTCGATCTTTGCAGGGTCTATTGATATCCCTTGTGCAGAGACAATGTGGCCCAACAGGACTCCAGAAGAGACCCCAAAGATGCATTTGTTGGGATTGAGGGAGATCCCATACTCCCGGCATCGGTCAAAGCATTGTTCCAAGTGCTCCCAATGTTCACGGATCAAACTATAGACACAGAAATCATCCAAATATACTTCAATAAAATCGTGCATATGATTTTGGAATGCGGCCATCATGACTCGTTGGAAAGTAGCAGGGGCATTGCAAAGCCCAAATGGCATCACTCGGTAAGCGTAGGTCTCCCATTCTGTGGTGAAGGTTGTTTTGGACTGGTCTTCTTCCAGGATTTGGACTTGGTTGTATCCGTTGAATCCATCCAAAAGGGAATAAAGCTCATGTCCTGCCACTGTGTCCAACAGTTGGTCTGTGAAAGGGATAGGAAAGTGATCCTTCTTTGTCTTGGAATTAAGCTTTCGGAAATCCACACATATTCGCAATTTGCCATTCTTCTTGGGTACAACCACGATGGGTGAAACCCATTCACTATTTGCCACTGGATAGATGAACTCGGCTTCCAAAAGCTTCAGCAGCTCCGCTTTCACCAATGTGGAATAATTCGGATTCATTCGCCTCTGTCGTTGCCGTACTGGCTTGGCATCAGGCTCCAAGTCAATATGATGTTGACATATTGTGGGATCGATCCCCTTTAGGTCTTTGTAGGACCATGCAAACACGTCCAATTTTTCTTTCAACAAATTGTACAAGGTTGACAACTCCTCTTTTGGGAGGCTGCTACCCACCTTCAAGTGGCGTTCAGTGCCTTCTGCATCCATAAAGATTAACTGCCTTTCACCTTCTACTTCACGAATGAAGGTCCCACAGACTGCTTCTGGATACAGATCCGACTCCTTCAAGGGAGTGGTGTCCTCTTCTGATGTCCCACTAGAACCAACTTCTTCTTTTGGTGGAGACTTAGGTTGCTCCTTAAGATGTTGAAATGGGATTAGAGCCGTTTCGGGTTTGGTTTCAAGATTAATTACCTCTTGGCTTGAAGGCTCATCTTCTGATGACACATCCAGGAACGTCACATAACAGGGACCCTCTGATGCCTGTTGGGTTGGTGGGATAAGTGCTTGTTGGCACGGTGCATCATCATCATCTTTCTTTGGAAAGGATGGGTGAGGATGGCATGAGCCACTGTTGAAAGAGGGCTTGTTCTTCTTAATCCATTTCTTATAAAGATTTTGCATATGAGAAGATCCATTTACCAGACCAAATGGTACCATCACCATTCTGTCCCATAGCATGAGCTCGTCTGCTTCTGATGCTTCTGGAACTTCTTCCTCATATATATCCTCTTCAGGTGGGATAGATTCTTCTAGCTCACTTTCATAACCTTCTTCGTCCATATCATATTCATCCTCTTCTGTCTCTGTCTCTGTCTTTGCTTCTGCTTCTACTTCTGTCTCTGTCTCTGTAGGAGCTCTGTAACAGAAGAACAGATTCTCTGTCTCCTCTTCTGCCTCTGTCTCTGCTTCTGCTATGACCATGTAACGGGGAGAGCAGTACATCCATGCTTCTATCTCACTGTCAGAAGTGATTTCAGAAGTCATTCCTGGTTCAGGCAGGAAGTATTCACCCATTGATAATGACTTTGCATCTTTTGGAAGTCGGCTTACAGTATCCACTATTAAGGAACGTGCCACTGTTTTCTTGGGAAGGATCTGTTTGACAGCATCTTCGTCTGCTGACGTTCCATCTGTAGCCTCATTAGGGGAGTCAGAAGATAATTCCAAGGAGGTGGATCCATGTCCTTTTTGAGAACCATACAGTTTCAGCACCACTTTATTGGGTCCTCTACCCAAGGTCAAGGTTCCTTTGAACCAATCCGTCCTTGCTCGGGCTTCAAAAAGCCATGGTCTTCCCAGTAACAGAGGATAGGATGTGCCATAAGAGTTTGGCTTCACCACCAGATAGGTTAGCCAATAATCTTTTCCAGCCACTGTAGTCTTCACATATGGGAGAATGCCCAAAGTCTTGATTCTACTCTGATCCGCCAGTTTGATGAGCCATTGGGTGGGTTGCACACCTTGTAGGCCTAGATCCTTCATTGTCACATCCGTCATAATGTTCACTGATGAACCACCATCAATCAGTGCATTTGCAATAAAACAACCTTCTATCCACATGCCAGTCTCTGGAGTACCCGGATCTAGGAAAGCGTTAGCTACGTCCACTTCTTTTACAGGCTCTGGAGCTTTGTTGGACTTTGTCACTGTTGAGGGAGCAATCCTTAAGCCACGTCTTCTTGTCAATATACTTTTGAACCTTTTCCGGCAACTGGGAGACAACATCAATAATTGACGGAATGTGAGATTTGGTCTAAAGGTATCTAGATCTCTGACCAGATCGTATTCCTTAATAGGATCCACTGGCTTCTCTAATCGGTTAGGGAATGGGGCAACACCCATTTTCATTTTCCCTCTTTCTTCCAACAAAGGCATCATGGGAACGTCTTCTGCCACTTGTGGCACTTCCTCCTCTTTTGTCTCCTGGACCTTTGGTCTTGTCTCTATAACTGTCTCTGTAACTCTCTGTGGCACTGTAGGGCTCTGTACGGCACTGTCAGGCTCTATTCTGTTCTGTTCTTCTGGTGGAAGATTGAACTTCACTATTATGGCAGGAGGGTTATTTTCTTTCTGGATAGGTGGTTCCTTCTGCTTTGCACGCGTGATGGCAGCAACTTCCAATTCCACTAAATTGGAGGTAGGCTCTTGAGCCTTGGCCGGACTATCAGTAGCACTGTTTTTCACTGGGGTTGGGCTTGGACAGTCTTTTGCAATGTGGCCTTCTCCTTTGCATCGACTGCATAAGGGCTTGTAATCCACTGACCTTCTAGGATTTGGACAATTTGGTGAGATGTGTCCCTTTTCTCCGCATCTGTAACACTCCACTTCTGATCTCTGACCACCGCCAGACTGTCTTCCTCTGTAACTTTGAGAGGGAAATCTTCTGGGTCCGAAATTAGGACCAAACTCTCTAGGCTTGGGTCCAATATCCTGTGTTGTCATTTTGGATTCCAGCAAGTTGAATCTTGCATCTTCTTCCTTCCTTCTCCTATCATGCATCTCCTTCAGAGAGCAAATGTCCTCTTTATGGTTCTTCCGCAAACAGTAGGAACAGAAGGCCCCAGGAATAGTTGGTTTTCATGTACATTCAGTGGCTAAATGGCCTGCTTGATGACACTTACCACACCAAGTATTTGACCGCATCACATCTCTTCCTGCTCCTGCAATGTTGGATATGCTCGCGGTATTCACTTTCTGCGTCTGTAGCTGCTCTGTAATCACATCCATCAACTCCTTTTTGATGTTTGCAACTGAGTTGGATAAGTAGTCCTTCAAGCTTTCACCTCCTGAGGCACTGGCAGTAGGGTTTTGAGGAGTCTCTGTAATCACTGCATAAACCGGTTGGGCTGGTACAGAGGGGTCTCTATTCTGGTTCTGATTCAGAGCTCCTATTTGAACTGTTGGCTGTTGGCTCCAGTTGGTAGGGTTCCATTGTTGCTGCTGATTTGGCATGGAGGAAATTGGTTGGGACCATTGCTGTTGTGGTTGCACCATCATTTGAGGCATGGATTGTGGCCACTGTGGATTTGGTGCACTGTACTGTGATACCAGGGGCATTTGTTGGTAGGGATAGGGAACAGTCCCAGGAATTGCATTTGGTGGATACATCATTCCTGGCATCAAAGGAGGTAGGACTCCTCTTCCTGTATTCATCTCTAATCTAGCTTCCACTTCATCGTACAGTCTTGCACCTTCTGTTGCAGCTTGCAGTGTGGCTGGTCTTTGCAGCTCCACAAACTTACGGACTTCTGGTTGTAATCCTCTGAGAAACACCCCCTTCTGAATGCCGTCATCTAAATTATGGTTAGTCCATCTCTTCAGGATGGATTCCATTCGTGAGACATAAGCTTCTACTCTTTCTCCAGAGGACTGACTTAGGTTCATGAATCCCTCTCTCATCCGCTCTTCAAAACCTTCACGCCTGAATTTAGTGAGGAAGGCCAACTTCAGGTCGTCCCATGTGCCAAAAGTTCCTACTGCTTGTCTCTCATACCACTGAAACGCTGCGCCCTTGAAAGTGGCGGGGAATATTGCTAACCAATGCTCAGGGGTTCTGGCATTGTTAGCCACACACGCTACCATAAACTCTGCTACATGAAGATCGGGGTCTTCATTGTACTCTCCCTTAAAAACTGGCAATGGGACTACATTTGCTGGCCTGTCATCAATATTTCCAGGACGGATTTGGCTTGCAAGTGGACCTCCAGCAGGAGGAGGAAGGGCTTGATGTGCCATTGGGACTTCTATAAAGAGTTCCGCAAGGGCGTCAAAGGCGGCTTCTGCTGCGAGCTCATTCTCAGCCTTGATTTTTGCTTTCTCTCTTCTCACGTACCTCTGGACTCGTTCTAACGCTTGCCTCTTTATTGCGTCATTCATCAGGGGGTTGGCTCCACTATGTTGTTAGTGCTCCACAGAGGGTTAACATAAGGCTTCAGTCTCTGGAGGACTCTCTTGCCAACATTTCTTCTACTTCTTTCTTTTCAATGTCCCTGAATTCTACTTTCATTCCACTGCACAGAGGAAGGTATTCGGTTCTAAAGGTGTCAAAATGCATACGTTTGAGCATTGTGGTGGTGCCATCATCATAGTAATGCCAGCTTCTGATAGTTTCAACAGTGTATGTTGTGAAAAACACTCTGTCTACCAACTTCCAGTGGGTTGCTAATTGAACAAACAGAAGATTATCAGTACACCAAGCATCCCATGTATCTTGCTGTTGAGCATCTACGAACAAATTCCAACTCTTTTCCTTCTTGTCTTTGTGAACCTCTATAGACCAAGACTCCTGAAGCTTCTTCACAATCTCCCACTTGATGTTGTCTGGAAACTTCTCAATGAATGCCAAATCTTCCATGTATGGTCATTCTCTCTATTTCTGCTCTTCAGTTTATTCCCAAACAGTTGGCCACCAAGATGCAAGTTTCTGCTGCTTCAATAGGAAGAGGAAACTGTCCACCACATAGAGCATGCATCATGATGGTGATGTGTTTCCGCCATTGTGGGATGAACTTCTTGTGGAAGGTGGCTTTGATTATGAGAAATTCCAACTCTTCAGTGGAAGAAGGAACTTTACAAACATCCATTGAATTCTTCTCTTCTTGGGAAGGCCATTTTCTTCATTTTCAGCCTCTTCTGGTGCTTGTTGATGGCAAGTTTCCCCGGCTGCGCACCAAAAACATGGAGCCCCGAGAGGAACACCAAGGAAAAGGGAATTATCTTGCAAGAAAATCTATCTTGTAACATCAACAAGCTTGTTTATCATGTTTCATATGATCACAATGAAGAAAAGAACACCAGACAGAACAAATCTTCATGCAGCATCATGTAGATCTCCCACGGATTTGATAGAATCAACCATATTCTTCAATATCTTCATAAAATCCATCAATAGAACAAAGAAAGCAAAGGAATACACCATCTTTTAATGGAAATACATCACATAGTATTCATCTTCAATATCTTCATAGTCTTCTCTCTCAATCTCTCATATACAATCACTCTGTTTCAGTAGAATTGACTATCTCTAACTCTCTCTCTCTCTCTCTCTCTCTATCAATAATACATCATATCCTTACTACAATCTCTCAAAAATCACTCTCAATAATCCTTCTTAGGTCGTGGATACCCCTCCCAAGAGGTATGTCTGATATGAAGAGGCACCAGAGCCACTACAGTGTCTTTTTATAGCTCACTACTGTCACTTCACTCTAGTCTTCACTTGAGTCTTCAGCAGCTACTTCTTCCACTTCTTCCAGCTCTTTTGCACTTGTATTAACCTCTTTCCAAGGCTAGAAAACTTTCCCAAGCTACACTCTCATCCATCAGAACACATACAGAAGCATACAGAACAATCACAGAACAGTACCAGAACAGCTACAGTACAGAACAGAACAGAACAGAAACAGAAGCTCTACAGAAGACCTACAGAAGGTTACAAAAGGTCATCAAAACCACATAACTCATACTCAAACCATGCCAAACTCTCACAAACCATTCAATAAGCTTTCACAATATTTCAATCTTCATCAATCAATACTCCATCCCTCCTTATAGAAGACAATCAAAACAAAACAGACCAAAACAGAACAAAATAGAAGGTATACATAACCAATCAGAACCTATCAGAACATCACAGAACCACCAATAAACATCATGAACTTCCAAAACTTAATCAATATCATCCAAAACACTCTCAAACCACTTCTAAACCAATCAATCATCTCATAAAATCAACCATTCAGCTCTCAAAAACAACAAAAATCAGCCAAAAAACAAGTCATTTCAACACTCAACACTAGTTCTTCCTGATGTTTCCAATCAACAGCAAATGCAGGCATTTAAAGGATGGCATGAGAGAGCTAGGAAAGTTATGTACTGGCTGTCTATCAGCATTTCGGACTCTATGATTGTGCATATTCAGGATGCAAGTACGCCAAAAGAGGCATGGGATACTTTGTCAAAAATGTATAGCACAAATACGCAAGCCAGGAAAATGCAGCTCAAGCAAGAGTTGCACAATGTGCAAAGAGAAAGTATGAGCATCAATGACTACCACATGAAGGTGAAGAAGATTGCAGATGCACTTGCTTCCATTGGGTCACCAATGGAAGATGATGATTTAGTTTATGTGACCTTGAATGGTCTAGGAAAGGATTATACACAGTTTCGAACATCGATTTCCATTCGTGAAAGATTTCCTGATTTTGAGGAGTTGATTGCTCTTCTAATTTCTGAGGAGCAGAGAAATGGTGGTGCATCTTCTTCAGAAGGAACTTCAAAAGAAGCTGTCTTCTACTCAAATGCTGGAAGAGGTAGAGGCAGAGGTAGAAGAGGCCGATCTGGAGGCCGTGGTAGAAATCATAATATGCAGCAAACTCAAGAAAACCAGTCCTATGGAGGAGGACGTGGTAACTCTAGAGGTAGGGGGAGCCAAAGAGGTCGTGGTAGATGACAAAGAGGTCAAAATGCAAACAGCAATGTTGAATGCTGCTACTGTGGTAAAATGGATCATATGGCTAAAGACTGCTATAAAAAGCAGAATGACATCATGAATGGAAAATTGCAACAAGGGAATTAAGTATCTTCTAGTAGACAGGGTGATGACAGAAATGAGCATTTATTTATGGTGCAGCACATGACCAATTCTGTGACAAGTGCAGAAGAAAGCAACGATGTGTGGTATGTTGACTCAGGTGCATCAAACCACATGACAGGTCATGCAGAATGGATGCAGGATACAAGGAAAATGGAAAAACTAGGATTTGTGGAGACTGGTGATGATACTCCACATCCTATTGTGCAGATTGGAAAAATTCCTTTGTCTATGCAGGATGGGAAAAAGAAATACCTGTCGGATATATTTCATGTTCCGAATATCACCAAGAACCTGGTTTCTGTTGGTTAAATGGTTGAGCAGGGCTTGCAGGTCAGGTTTAATTCTCATGGATGCTTTGTTGAGGATATGAAAAATAAAGGTCGCTTGATAGCAAAAGGAAAGAAGAAGGGTAGAATGTTTACGTTGGATGCAAACATGCCTGAATTGAGTCCAGCAATGTTTGCACATGGGACAGGTGTAGTTGCAGATATTGATATCTGGCATAAACGCATTGCTCATGTTAATGTACAGCGACTTAAATCAATGCAAGCCCAAAATATTGTTGCAGGATTGCCTAAATTCAAGGTTGTAGAAATGCATAAGATATGTGAAGCCTGTCAATTTGGAAAAATAGGCAAGGAAACCATTTCCTAGACATGTTCAAGAGAGTAAGAAGCCATTGGAATTAATCCAGTCTAATGTGTGGACTACTAAAGCTGCATCTATTGGAGGCTGTCATTATTTTGTCACTTTTATTGATGACTATAGCAGAAAATTTTGGGTGTATTTTATGAAAAAGAAAAGTGAAGTTTTTGGGCATTTCAAAACTCTTAAAGCTATGGTTGAAAAAGAAACAGGCCTGCAAATAAAATGCCTAAGGTCAGATGGAGGGGGAGAGTACCTCTCAAATGAGTTTGCAAGGTTCTTGCAGGAGCATGTCATAAAGCAGCAATATTCATGTAGTCATATCCCACAGCAAAATGGAATTGCAGAAAGAAAAAACAAGCATATTGGAGAGGTATCTCGTGCCATGCTCATGAAAAAGACATGCCAGAATTTTACTGGGCTGAGGCAGTTGCTACAGCAGTCTACATAATGAACAGGACTCCCACTGCAGCAATACATGGCATGACTCTAGAGAAGAGGTATACTGGTAGGAAACCAGATATTTCTCACTTGAAAATTTTTGGTTGCATTGCCTATGTTCATGTGCCACATGAATTGAGATCCAAGTTGGATCCAAAAGCTGAGAAGTGCATCTTTATTGGTTACTCTCTGCAGCAAAAAGGGTATAGATTCTATAACCCTTCTACTCATAAGTTTACAGTGAGCAGAGATGTTGTTTTTGATGAGATGAGTAGCTGGTATAAACCAGTAAATGTGATTGATAATGTAGATGCACAAAATGGTAATGCTGCACAGAATTCACAGCAGTAGTCACAAGATACTAGTGGACCTGGAGTGTCCTCTAGTAGTGGTTCACATTCTTCACCATGGACAGGCAGATTGAGATCAGGAGAATCTTCTCAAAGCAATGCAGATAGTTGTATGCAGGTATCTCGAAAAGGAAAAGAGAAGGTAGATCAGTCCATGTTTGATGTGAATGCAGGTCACTCTTATGTGAATGGTGAATCCAGTGGCTCAGAACAGAGCATTGATGATGAGTTGGGTATTCCTTCTATTGTTACACCTGGAATAAGGAAGACCAGGGATGTTTTGAGAGCACCTGGGAGTGAACCTACTTTGCACAGGTCTATCAGAGCTAGGTATCCTGTGGATAGGCTGAAATATGATGGATTTACAGCCATTCACTATGCCTATATGGTCAAAGTGATACATGAACCAGAACCCACTTCTTTTAAGCAAGCCATGGGAAAAGAAAAATGGGAGAAAGCCATGGATGAAGAAATGGATGCCTTGGAAGCAAATGCTACATGGAAATTGGTACCTTTGCCTAAAGATAAGAATGCAATTGGTTGTAAGTGGGTTTATAAGGTGAAACACAATGCAGATGGTTCTGTGAATAGATACAAGGCAAGATTAGTAGTCAAGGGGTATGGACAAACATATGGCATTGATTATGAAGGAACATTCAGTCCGGTTGCAAGGATGGCAACTGTAAGAGCAGTCATTGCTATGGCTGCATCAAACGGATGGTCTTTACATCAGATGGATGTAAAGAATGCCTTCTTGCATGGTGATTTGCAAGAAGAGGTCTATATAGAGCAACCACCAGGTTATGTGCATGCTGTTCATCCTGAGTTTGTTTGCAGGTTGAAGAAAGCCTTGTATGGCTTGAAGCAAGCACCTAGAGCATGGTCTGACAAGATAGGACAGTATCTTGTCACTATTGGCTTTCAGATTTCCAAGGCAGATTTCTCACTTTATGTGAGAAAAACAGAGAAAGGTATTATGCTAGTCATTTATGTTGATGATTTTATTATGACATGTGATAGTGATGAAGATATCCTTCATGTGAAAATGCTATTGAAGCAAAAATTTGAGATGAAGGATTTGGGAGAGCTGCGTTATTTCTTGGGCATTGAGGTGATTAGATCACCAAGTGGGATACGGCTCTTGTAGAGGCAGTATGGATTGGACATGTTGCCCAAATATGGGATGACAGGCTGTAAGCCTATTTCAGTTCGTTTGGAGCAGAATGTGAAGTTGAGTGCAGATGCAAGTGAGCTTCTGGAAGACCCTACTATGTACAGATGCATAGTAGGAAGTTTGATTTTTATGACTATTACCAGGCCAGATTTGAGCTATGTTGTTGGATTGGTAGGTCAGTTTATGTAGGCTCCAAGGAAACCGCATTTGGATGTGGATAGAGGCATACTCAGGTATGTGAAGTCCACATTGTAGTATGGACTACTTTATGAGACTGGGGTTCAGATACAGTTGCATGGATACACTGATGTTGATTGGGCTGGTAGTATTTCTGATAGATGATCTACCAGTGGATATGTGTTCTCTTTTGGGAGTGCTGCAGTCACTTGGAGTAGCAAGAGACAGCCTATAGTTGCCTTGTCGAGCACAAAGGCTGAGTAACGGGGCACATCAATGGCTGCATGTGAGGTAGCTTGGTTGCATAAGCTACTTTATGATATGCATCAGCCTATAGATGGGCCAGTTGTCATTTATTGTGACAACATGAGTAGTATACACTTGGCAAATAACCCAGTCTATCATACTAGAACAAAGCACATTGAGGTGCATTATCACTATGTGCGGGAGAGGGTTTTACTAGGTCTTATTGATCTAGTTTATGTCAGCACAGAGGATCCGGTCTGACATATTTACGAAGGCATTGGGCGCAGAGAAGCTGCGCAAGTTCAGAGACCTGCTTGGTGTGCAGGAATTGGGATTGAGCTCGAGGGGGAGTGTTGAGATATCGAGCTCCACTCATGATATGCCAGGCAGACCGTTGTGCATTTATGTCACCGACTTGTTAGTTGCAGATGCGGTTGGTACACCGCCCATGAATAATAGCTAGATGATATCTATCCTTATCTACTCTAGTTCGTCGCTTAGTTAGTATGCCACCTTAGTTAGTTGAGTTTGGTTTGAGATCCATATTTAGGGTTCTTCTATTTCTTTCTATTAGAGTCCTTTTTGGCTTACACAACTAAGAAGAGGAAATTGTTTTCAGCCTCTACCTTTGTGTGTATTCCCCCATTGTGTAAGTGAGAAAGTTACAAGTGAGATTCCTTCCTTCTCTCCCATAATCTTGACACGATGAACACAGGTCGAGGCTTCTCGCCTTCCCTTGCCAGGTCGACTTCCTTTACCTTGGCGAGTCCCTCAATTGATTCAGTGGCTTGCCCTTGTCTCTTTGCTCCTAGCAAAAGCACCACTCTATCACCCTTCTTAAACTTTGTGAAGCATTTGTGGAGATCCTGCGGCTTCTTTTGCCTCTCTGCTTCTGAGTCTTTAGTTTGCTTCCTGGTCTCCTCCCTTAACTGTTTGCACCTTAGGTGGACTGGCAAGTCCCCTTTGGTTCGTTTGACCTTAGAGGGTTGGGATATTTTAGGATCACTCTCTGTACTGACTTCAGACTCCGAGTTAAACTCACATCCCTCGCTTGAGGAAGGAGTTTCACCTGGGGGTCATAATTCAGTAGGTGAATCCATCTTCAGTATTGGAGCTACCAGTGGCTGTGCCACCCCTACCTACTTGTAATCCATGGCTCCCATATGCTCCAACCAGGACCTACTGCACTTCATCAGCCTGACTTCTTTTTCATTCTAGCCTACCCTTTCCCTTCTAGGCCTAGAGTCTGCCTTGATTTGTTCGATTGCTCTCCCTTCAGTGTCATATTCTATCATGTCTAACTCCTCTTCACTCTCATCCCCCATAGAGCAACAATCCTCGTACCCCTCACTATCGGCCGTCTGACTGCTTGTCATCCCCCAGGTTCTCCTCTCCAATCTCCTCTTCATCAGTGACTAAAGCCCAATTGTATAACAGGTTAAGATCGTGAATTTTGGTCCATTTTCACTCAGGTCCAATCAAGAGATCACTTAGGGGTTTTAGATTAGCAGCCTTGTTGCCCTTCAGTTTACCGGTCAGACACTCTATGATTTCTTGAAGCTTGAGCTTGTTGGTGGGGATATGGAAGGAGGCTGGTTTCCCTAGGTCATGTGAGCTTCCTGCCATCATGCAAAGTGGCATGGTGGTCTCCTTTGCTGGCATGCTTGGTGATTTAGCAGCTTGCCTATACAGCTCTTCTTCATTTGAGAATGGTAGGTCAACGGTTGCCAAGACATGCATCCAATCCCACTCATTCTCAGGGCAAGGGATGTACTTGGTCAATGACCCATAGGGTTTGCTTGCATGGGCATCACCTTTTAGCATGGTTGAGATAGCATTAAGGTCGGTTGGGGTAGTCTTCTAGGTGTCCATCTCAACCCTTACCGCTTCTGTCCTATTCCCCAAGAAGATGAGATTGTTCCCCCAATCTTTAATAACTCATGTGTTCCTCATCCAGGGTCGGCCTAGCAGTATGTCGTAGTCCACTCCCTTCATGACGATGAAGTTTACGGAAAACTGCACTCCTACGACCTTCACTGGCTAGTTCTTTAGGACCCTGAATGGTTGGACCTTCATTCTGTTGGCCAATGTAACATTGAACCTAGCCGCTTCCACAGGTGGGTTTTCCTAGGCCTGTAGAATTGCGTGGCTCAAGACACTGACCCCGACGCCTATGTCTACAATTCCTTTTCCCCCAAGGCTAAGATAGGTAGGACTGCATGCATCTCCGTGCCTTCCCAGAAAGCGTTGACGTGCAGTGACCTTGGAGACAAGTGTAGCGTTAGGCTTGGAATCTGCGTGATTGCGTCCTGCTCTTGCAAGTCAACAGCAGTACACTCCCCTTTTCCCTCCACCCAGTGCCTTAATTCTTGCCAGAAGGGAGAGTGCTGCCAGAGCCTCCCAGGCTCACGGTTACTGGGGTGGTTACTAAAGTGGTGAGGAGGTTTCTGGGTGGTTGGCTTCCTCCTTGGTCACCATTCTTTGGCCACATGTCCTGGTTAGCATGTTGACAAGTTTCTCCTTGATCTTGCCTCTGTGGCATCTCTCGTGGTGTGGGTGCGTTCCCCGATTGGGGTCGCAAAGGTGAAACGGGTGTACTCACACTAGAGAGGTCTTCCATTATGGGTTCTACATCCTTAAGGTGTTCGTGGGTGTCCTTGACCCACTCCTTAACTTTGGCTATAGCCTCGAGTTGCTGTCTGGGATGGGGGTACTCCCGTACCTTGGCACTCCCTAGTTCTGCTATCTTAGGAGATGAGGTCTCTGCCTTGGCATCAGTGACCCCCTTTCCTGCCACTAAGGCTGTAGCTTCCTCAGTCTTAAGGGTAATCTTTTCATATGTTCTCTTTCTCCTTCTCCTCTGGTTTTTCTTTCCCAATGAGGCTGCATCCAGGTTACTTGGCCCAGGCAAGGAGATGCCTGTTCGTTTTGTTTGTGCTCGCATCATGATATGTAGTGGGATGGGCGTATCCTCACTGCTAAAGGTCTCCACACCGAATAGTCCCAAGGGTATGGAGGGCACGTTGGCAGAACTAGCTGATGGCTTCCGTCTAGGACAGTCAGGAAATAGGTGTGTGATCCCACACTCGGTGCATCGAAGGTCAGCTTTGTCCTTGTTTTCTTGTTTCTTTTTTGGGCATCGTAATGAAATATGGCCTGGATGACCGCAAGTCCAGCATGAGATTGGATCTTGACTTGGTCCTCCAAAGCCTCTACCTCTTCCTCTGCCCAGTGCCATTATCGGTACCGATCGATAGTCCATCAGGACTGGATTGCCTTCCTCGTCATAGGAGATGTATGGGTTCACATAGGTCTCCTCTTCACTAGGTTCTTCCACATAGTGAACAAGAGCATCACTAGGTGGTTGGGTTACATAGGGCCCTGGTGGTGTGGGTATGCCTACTGGAAGCGTCATTAGGTGGTTGGGTCTTCCACATAGTGAACAAGAGCGTCACTAGGTGGTTGGGTTACATAGGGCCCTGGTGGTGTGGGTATGCCTGTTGGATTCATCTCTAGCCTAGGAATGCCTGGTCTTGCATCATTTGGTGCTGGAAGCACCAGATGGGATCCCCTGCCAAAGAGGTTAGGTGGCCTGTTGCCTAAGTATGGAGGGTTGTATTGCTGTGCATATGGGAATCTCCTTGGCAATCTGCAATGTAATGCGTCATGATCGAACCTACCACAGTTTGACCACAGCATAGATCTAGGATCTTGACACTCAGCTAGGAGGTGGTTTCCACCACAGTGTATACACTGCACATGAGACCGCGCAGGCTTCCTCGTTTGTTCTTGCAATCGTGCAAGCTCCATTCTTACCTCAGCCAGCTCATGGCCTTAGTCAACACCTTTTCCCTTATCCCGTATGCTAGAGTTCTCTCTCTCTCCCAAAGCTGTCATTCGCTCTGGATCTCTCTGGCTTGTACTGTCCCGATTGGAGTTCCTCATGCTTTGCTCCCTAAGCTGATCGCCCACCCTTATTGCCTCTTCAAAAACTCTAGCTAACACGTCCCTATGTAGGGTGGAGTTACTAGCCAAGGCCTTGTAGAGCTCCTCACTTTGAATTCCATTTATAAACACGATAGACACAGCCTTATCGTTAGGTCACTCATTGGCTAGGATCCTCTTGAAAAGGCTATGCACATGAGTGACGTAGTCTCTTACGTCTTCCTTTTCCCTCTAACTGACATTCATCAATCGGATGATGAGGTTGTCAGAGTACCCTGCCTCAAAGAATCTCTTGATAAAATGGTCTTTAAGATGGGAAAAGTTCGTGCGCTCAGCTGCATCTAGACTAGTGTACCAAATTCTCCCCTTATCACCTAAACACAGCCCAAAAGCTTGAGAGCGTTGCGCAAGGTCCGTGAGGCCATTTGCTTTGCAAACTTGTTCAAACTGCTCCACAAACATATACGGGTCGTTGCTAGGTTCATACTTGTCTAGTTGCTTTGCTACAACAGGGATCCTAGATTGCTCCTTTGCCCCTTGCGTGACCCCTAATCCTGAGAGTACTGATGTGGCTAAGGCTGTTGTGCTCTACTCAGCAGATTTGTTGTCCATGAGCCGCCTAGCTACAAGCTCACTTAATGATAAGTCAGCCTCTACTACTCGTTCTCTCTCTACATTTGGTCCTGCTTTTGCTACTCCAACCAGGGCTAGCATGCGCTGGGCCTTGTACATGTCTACATCTTGTTGGAGTTTCCTAGCCTTTTGCTCATGATTATGTGCAATTATGCTCTCTAGAGCCTTTTTGATCGCCCTTCTTTCATCTTCTAGGTTTGCTATCACTTCCTCTACTGGCCTACCCTGAACTACCATCCTAGTCAACAAGTCATACTCATTGACTAACTCCTGCACTATGATTGGGAATCCCCCCAAGTCCAGTCAGTCCTCTCCTTGTCCGCCTCGTGATCCTAACATTGCTCCCACTTCTAGCTTCACAAGGTCGTCGATCGATTTGAGTAACTCCGTGTTTGATCCTCTATGTTGTCACCTTCTGGATCTTCGTGTCCTCTTAGGGTCCTACTGATGGGGCTCTCAGGTAGACAACTATGTTTTGGGATCTTCTCCTAATAGTGGGTTCCTTGATGTTATTATGTATCCTGATGAGCTCCTTGTTATTGGAAGCAGTCGTCAATCTTATTCACCAATTGTGCTTCGTGCTTTCTAGTGCTCCGTGCAAAAACAGGCTTTTCCTTTTCTTGTAGTACACCTTAGGTGATGAAATAAAAAAGTGAGGTGCGGATGCACAAAATGCTCAATGCACACTCCACTCTACCCCTCACGTTCGTAGCTTGATGTGGCTCTAAGTGCAGGTTCTGGCTGATCTAAAGTTTTACTAAAAGGCCCTATGGTATTCTCTATTCTGCTTCAGGGTTGGTTGGTTGGCTGGTTGTCGAACGTCAAGTCAATTTCTAAATTTGGTTTGCTCAGTGTCTAGCTGTTTAGGGTGAATCCTCGGTTATCCTATTTGGCCTTTGGCTTCTAAAGCTAAACTGGGTTCCCTGGGGGATCAGAGATGTGACCAAGGTGGCCAGGGCTGTGGGACAGGTTCAAAAACCTTCTATTAAAGTTCTGGTGAATTGGTCTGATTTTGGGAATCGGACGGGCTGGTCCGATTTTGGGAATCGGATGGGCTAGTCCGATCCTGGGAATCGGACGGCCGGGCTGGTTCGAGTTTCACACTAGGAATGGTGGTCAAATTCTACTTTGGTCCGATTTCCCTAGTGGAACGGGGAAGGTCCAACTACTGCAATGGGTCGAGTGGTCCAAGTCTGGGACTAGCATACGTGGTCTGACTTTGACACCGGATCCGATTATAATAGTCGGACGGCTGGTCCAATTTTGGAGATCACATCAGAAAAGTGGTCCGATTTTCGGGCTAGTTCGATTCTAGGAATTGGATAAAAAAAGTGGTCCGATTTTTGGAGTTGGACGATTTGACTCCAGAAATCGGGTAGTCCTATTCTGGGACTCGAACAAACTGGTTCGACGGCACGGATGACAGTCCGCGGGTTGTGCGCAATGCCTCAAGGTCAATGCCTACTCCACGGAATCGTGCCGTGCCTTCCAAATAGATGCAAAGCAACAGAGGGAACTGCTTGGCATACCTAGAAGCGATGTGGTGCTTGAATCGATCAACACTTCGCGATCTCCCCGCAGCTCTCTCTCTCTCTCTTGCTCTCTCCCTGGCTCTCAAGCTCACTCTCTTCTCACAAGGTAGAAAGTCAAATGTGGTGTTCCCTAGTTCCCTTGGCCTCTTATTGCCCCATCTCGGCCTGCTGTAAACTTAGAAATTAATCCCACACACTCTTCCAGCTAGAAGTCTGAATCTGTGTCCCTATTTCCCTATTTCTAGCAGCAGAACCCTTCTGTTTTCCTTCTTTTTCCTATCCTAAACTTAACCTAATGCAGCATAAATCAAAAACAGATATGGAGATGGATGGTCCTACTCTAATATTCAACAAAAAATCAAAATACTTACTTGCTCCAAGGATTAAAACCTCCTAAATCTCCTAACTATCTCAAGCACCAGTTTGGGCTGCAAACCCTACTTCTATGCTCGATTCGATGCGCGCGGCGCTCAAGGCTCGATTCCGTCAGTCCCAACAACAGAACCAAAATGGAGGGGAACTATGGAGCTCTACCTCGAGACCTATGGACTGCTTATTGATCAAGCGTTTCAAGCCGAGCGGCCATGGCTACCTCTCACATAGCCGACGTGCAATGCCTACCTTATGGGTGTAGTGAGCTTACCTTGATGCTCGATCGAGTTCCCTCCTCTCTCTTGCACTCTGGTAGCTCCATGATCCTTGTGGCAAGCTCAAGCAAGCTCAAGCAAGCTCAAGCCCCCTCCATCAAGCTCCATCCTCCATAGTCGCGCAAGAGAAGAGAAGAGAAGAGAAGAAGAGAAGATGAAGAGAGAAGATGGGGAGCTTCTTCTCCATGATCCCTCACTCTCACACACTCACTCCCTCACTCCCTCACACTCCCTCAATCCCTCACTCAAGCACAAGCAAGAAGGAAAGAAACAAGAGAAGAAGAAGAAGAAGCATTGGCCACACGCAAGAATGAGCTTCTCATTCACTTTTGAACTTTATATACATGCCCTACTTTTTGGGCGGTCATCCCCACTTTTTACATGGCCGGCCATTAGTCTAGGCCCTCTTTTCCTATTTCCCACCGTTCTAACTTATCCCATTCCCACTAATGCATACAATTTGCACAGGAGTGAGCCCTCGCTCTCTTTACAAGGATTCGGGAGTGCCTTCATATTTAATGGCGCACTTTTACTCTTTTCTTTTCTCGAGGTGACACTGAAGCCTTCTGGAGAGGTCGTCCTTCAAATTTTCAGGGTTTGACCTCTATCCAGGGTGCCTTTTCCTTCCTTTGTCCTGTGACTTTTTGGTTATCTCCTTCTTCCATTTTTCCTGCACTTTTGCTCCATTTTCCGTTCCTTTGTGCTGCAGTAAACAAATGCCTTACAGGCTTCTAAGACACATTCTATGTATGCGCAGTGCTGGTTTTTAGATTCGGGTGCATCATTTCATGTGACACCCTGTAGAGTTTGGTTTCACACCTATAGTATCATCTTTGGTTCTATGCGTCTTGGTGATGACATGTCTCTTGACATTATGGGCATTGGAGATGTTAGGCTACAGTTTCCTTCTGGCAGTTCTTTTGTTTTGCATGATGTATGCCATGTACCTAGTTGACTCGCAGCCTTATGTCAGTTGATGAACAGCTTGATGATGGAGGGTATTTTGTGTCTTTTGGAGACTCTGCATGGAGGATTACTCGTGGCAGGCTTGTGCTTGCAAGAGGTGCCAAGTCTGGCAGCTTCTATCCCTTACTTGTATCTGGAGCTACCTTGAATCATGTTTTTTCTGTGGGTTCTATCCCCCATGTATCCCTTTGGCATGCTCGTTTGGGGCATATGTCCCTTAAAGGGATGAAAATGCTCCGTGCTTTGTAGTATCTTCTGCCTTTTGACTCTTCGCATTTTGATTCTTGTGATCATTGTTTGTATGGTAGGAAGACTAGGAATACACATAAAAAGTCTGGTAAGAAACACATGGGTGAGCCCTTGGCTCTTGTGCACTTAGATGTATGTGGGCCCATGCCCTGTCAATCACTCGATGGGGCAAAGTATTTTGTTACTTTCATAGATGATTACTCACATAAGGTTTGGGCTTATCCCATAAAGAGAAAATGTGATGTCTTAGACACATTTCAGCATTGGCTTGCATTATCAGAGAACTAGTCTCCAAATAGGCTGAAGTACCTAAGGTCAGATAATGGGGGTGAGTATATATCTCGTACTTTTGAGCAGTTTTGTGATGAGCGGGGTATTAAGTGTCAGTTGACCACCCCTTACACCCCTCCCTAGAATGGTATGGCTGAACTCATGAATAGGACCATTGAGGAAAGGGTCCATAGTATGCTTAGCCAGGCTGGCTAATTGTAGCACTTTTGGGTTGAGGCAATTACTACTGTAGTGCATCTCATTAACAAGTCACCTAGCAGTGGCATTGACTGTTAGGTTGCAGAGGAGGTATGGGCAAGCAAGCCCCCCTCTTATGGTCATTTGCGTATCTTTGGATGTGAGGCATTCTATCATGTGCCCAAGGACAAACACAATAAGTTGGATCCTAAAAGTGTCAAATGCATTTTCATTGGCAATGGAGATGTAGGAGAGATGGGTTACCATCTATGAGATCCGCAGGCGGGGAAAGTGATCCGCAACCATGATGTCATCTTTCATGAGGAAAAAATGCATATGCAGCCTGAGAAAGTGGTTGAGATACGGAGAGTTATCTTTCAAGAGGAGCCACTTGCTCCCGTACAGCCCGCTCCACAGCCAGCTAGACAGTGTGCAGCATCACTTGATACTCATGGCCTAAATGTTAGACATGCTGATGTTAGATAGAATGTTGGTCAGGCAATAGAGCCTAGGTTGAGGCGTTCTACTAGAGATAGATGACCTCCTGACTATTTTGCACCATCTATGGATTATGTACTGGTTACAGATGCAGGAAAGCCTCTCACTTATGATGAGGCAACGCACATGGGTGATTGTCACTCTTGGGAGAGGGCTATGTAGTCTAAGCTTAACTCATTGCATAAGAATCAGACTTGGGATTTGGTTTCCTTGCCTTAGGGTAAGAAGGCTTTGCCATGCAAGTGGATGTACAAGTTGAAAAGTACCCGTGGACACCCCAAGCTGGTATACAAGGCTCAATTGGTTGCTAAGGGCTTTAAGCAGGAGCATGGTGTTGACTTTGATGAAGTCTTTTCTCTTGTGGTCAAGATGAACACCCTACGCTTAGTCTTGGCTTTGGTCGCACAGCTTGACTTGGATTTGTACCAAATGGATGTCAAGATGACTTTTTTACATGGGGACTTGCATGATGAGATTTACATGGAGTAGTCTAAGGGCTTTGTAGACCCTGGTAGGCAACACCTAGTGTGCAAGCTAAAGAAGAGTATGTATGGCTTGAAGCAGGAACCTAGAGAATGGTACCATAAGCTTTACCTAGACTTGTACCAAATGGATGTCAAGATGGCTTTTTTACATGGGGACTTGCATGATGAGATTTACATGGAGCAACCTAAGGGCTTTGCAGAAACTGGTAGGCAACACCTAGTGTGCAAGCTAAAGAAGAGTATGCATAGCTTGAAGCAGGAACCTAGAGAATGGCTTTTTTACATGGGGACTTGCATGATGAGATTTACATGGAGCAGCCTAAGGTCTTTGCAGACCCTAGTAGGCAACACCTAGTGTGCAAGCTAAAGAAGAGTATGTATGGCTTGAAGCAGAAACCTAGAGAATGATACCATAAGTTTGATGCATTCATGTAGTCACAGGGCTATAGCCGTAGTGCTATGGATCTGTGTTTGTACAAAAGAAATCCCGTGACATTTTTTTATTGATTTTGGTACTCTATGTGGATGACATGCTTTTAGCAGGGACAGCTCATGAGGAGCTAGATGCTCTTAAGGCTCAGCTCAAGAAGAGCTTTGAGATGAAAGATCTAGGACATGCCTCTCATATACTTGGTATGTGCATTACCCGCGATAGATCTCAGGGACTACTCTATCTGTCACAGAGGGAGTACATTCATAAAGTCCTTGAGCGCTTCTGATGGACCTAAAAACGGGCCGGCACTGGCTCATGCACTAGCCGGACCTCGTCACTATGCACAAGACAACCCCTCGGCCTCGCGGCCAGGAGCGTCTATCAAAATCTCTGCCTTCCTAAACATTGCGTTTGTAATACGTTGTAGTCCAACAGATCCTAACCCAATATTACTCCTCAGAGGGAGTCCCTTCCACATAGCCAAAAGGCTCGAATCACATACACATGGGGTTCCTCCTACGGCTGAATGCCGTCAACCCTCTGCGACTCTCCTACACCTTGGGGATTGGCCCCTCGATGCGTCGCTCAACATTTAGACATTTCGCACAAACGTCACTCAAGGTACCAAATAAACGTATCCAGGAATGTACCATTGTCCTTACTTGACTTCCCCTTTTTGATCCCACGACTAGCCTACAGCATAGGAACCTCACGCTCTCAACGGTGGGTCAAGGGCCTACTGAAGACAATTGCTATGCATATCCAGGAGCTAACTCTGATACTTTTAATTTCCTCTAAATGATCATGCAAAGAGGTGGATGCCTAGTGCTCAAACATTTTAAAAAACCAGCAGCGTGCAAGTGCAAAACATCTCTTTCATGCTTTTCTTTCTAACCGCTTTGTGCTTCGCTGCAACACCTAGCACCGAAGTGATCTTCGTGCTACTAGGTTTTAATTTTTATCATTATTATTCCGTCCTAGATGCGATGCATATAAAATCAGCAAATTATTCCTCATGCTCAGCGGCATTTAACCATTTTTTCCACAACTCTACCCTTCCCCGTTGATAGTGCATCATTGCATTCATTTCTTTCAAGGTTTTCCTTGTCATTTTATGTGGAGAAAGGAAGGAAACACGCACCAAAACATATAAACAAGGCTGAACTGAAGCATAACTTCATGCCCCAGCCTTGCTATACATCAACAAACATAAATCCTATTTTTCTATATTTTTCGTAGCCCCAAATGTATTTTTCCCCTATTTTTCATGGTGTTTTTATCATTTTTCCCCATTTTCTTCATTTTCTTGTATTTTTTAAATTGCTGAAAATGAAAACCAGTTTGTGGGCTGTGGCCCTTAGTTCATTTGCAACAAAATTGAAAGATTAGTTGATGTGTATCGACGATTTTCCCCATTTATATGCCCAAAACCCTTGTTTTTCCCCCTTTTTCATGCGTTTTCGGGTTTCTTGACATTATTTCGAGCCATGAAATGCATGTTTTTCATAATTTCTGGTTATAAACAGTAAGAACTCAGAAGAATCAGCAGCATAATCAAATCTTAGTCCATATGAACGGCATTCCATCAATCAAACGCATAAAACACTAAATTTTCTTTGTAATTTTTTGGTTTACCGCTTAAACGCGTGTTTCGGGTTTTGTGTCCATGGCTGTAGACTTGGAAAACAGCAACACTTCATGTCCAGCAACATCACAAATCACCATTCTCAGCCCGTGTAGCAATCCAGTCCATGCCGGACAAGTCTCCATCATTCTTTCTTCATTGCTCCTTCCCACACATGAACTGCCTCTTAAAAGAGAGAGAGGGAGGAGAGAGAAAGACTAGAATCAGAAATTTCAAACCAGGCCATCATTCCACGAGCGAAGGGCGGCGATAGAGTCTGCATACGGAGGGGATTCACTGCCAATGATCACTCGGGGGGGTTGTGTGCAGCAGGCATGTTGCCTCCATCAAGATCATGGCGCATTTTTCGGCGCATCCTGGCGTTGATCTTCTCCACGATTTGTTTCATCCCACTCCCCCAAAGTTTCATGTGACATTTTAATTTGGGCTCCCAAGGGTCATGCCCACTTGGCCAAACTCATGTCCACCTTTTCAAATCTTGACCGGTTTGTGGCCTTTCCCCCGTCCGGACTCGGAATCGAGCTCTGAAAAATCCTGGGCGTCCGGCTTAGCATCCCGCATTGGCCAGTAGCTTGTGTCAACCCGCACGACTGTCTGAAAAATTATGAAAAATCACCAAGTGTCGCTCGGGCGCCTTTAAAGCACTTTGGCGCTTAAAATCGTCCTAGATCGAGCCGCCGCCTTTGACAGTGAATATTTTTCCCTTGATCTTCATAATTTTTAGCTATTTTTAAGCACTTCCCGTCACCTAAATTCCGCTCTCAGCTTCTGTATGCAGGATGTTAAGCCTATTGGCTGTCCATTATCTTCTCATGTGAAGGTTTCACAAGCCAATTGTCCACAGATACATGAGCAGAGGGCCAAGATGGCCAAGAATCCCTATGCATCAGTTGTGCGTAGTCTTACATATGCCATGATAGCCACCCATCCAAATATTGCTTTTGTAGTTGGAATTGTGGCACGTTATATGGCTATACCTGGCAAGAAACATTGGGATGCCATGAAGGGTATCATGAGGTACCTAAAGGGCACAACAAATATGTGTATTTGCTATGGCAGCTAGAATATAAGAGTCGGTGGGTACACTGACTCTGATTATGCAGGACATGCAGATAGTAGGAAGTCCACTTTTGGCTATGTGTTCACTTATGCTGGAGGGGCTATCTCTTGGATGTCTAGGGTGCAGAAGTGTACAGATCTTTCTACTACAGAGACCGAGTATATTGTGTTGAGAAATAAGCCAAAAGTCTAAGGCATAGTCTAAGCCTTATCATATTGTTGTATGTAAAGTGTCCTTAAGTTTGGGGGCATCTATCTTTTGAGGATACCACTTTAGTGAGTGGACTGTTGTTGGAGATAAGTGTGGGAGAATATTGAAGAAGAAGAGAATGAAGAAAGCTTGAGCCTCTCCTTGTCAACTACCTTTCGTTGTGCATCCCCATCAAACCTCTTATCTACTTTCATTTGGTATCAAAGCGGGAGTGAAGGATTGATGCGAGGAGCGCGTCGAATCGAGGTCTACATCAGATTGATAGCTTGATATTCGTCATTAAAATTAGGTACAAATCCCTATCTAAATCACCCCAACAGGTCTATGGATTGGATGAGCTTCTAAAGCTCGGATTTGGGGGCTAGTGAAGCCCACATTGGATGTATTTGGTAAGTCCAATGAGGCTGGAAATAAGGTATGATGGCACGACATTGATAAGGTGATCAGAGATGCTGTAGAATTCAAGGTTGGCGGCAACATCAACAACTAATATTGGTGCTTCAAATATGCACCATAACTGCGTGTTCGAGAGTGTCAATAACTCAGCAGAGGAGACTAGAGAAGCAGACCTAGAGGTTGTAATGTGATGGGATGCTATACCAAGAGCACCTAGCAATTGCAATCAGATGAGGTACTATTGCCAAGGGAGCTCGAAAGCTGATTAACATATCAGCGAGATCTGTTTAAAAAAAGCTCTCTGCAACTACAGTGCAAACTAGGACTGCCATGAAGACAGTATAACCGCTTCATCAAGTTCAAGAGATTGCAAGTCGTAAGGGCTCCACTAAACAGTCAATGTTACAGAGTGAGAAGCTACGCTGGATGGTGTGTAAGTCTGCGTGCTTGATAAGATCAGCGGATATCTTGCAGTCTCTGCAGCGAAGGGGATGTATGCCAGGTGGAGAAGAAATGGAGGAGAGTTAATTGAAGAAGCACCGACGAAGAAGAAGCGGCAGCAGCGTAGAGGAAGTTTGGAGCGAGGAGGTGCCATACATATTTGACCAAATTGATCGCCACGACGCCATGAGTATATGCCACATACTGATTCAGAAAAAAATTGGCACCATGAATGGTCACCGTACCTCATACTGAGTTCTTCTTTTGGATAAGGCTTATTAAGCCTTAACCACTAAGGCTTACAATTTAGAACTACCTTATGTTCACATGGACATTGAAAATTGGTTATCCTGTGGAGCTACTTTCACACTGAAGGAAGACTGGTTATTGCCCAAACTGGTTCACAGTCAAAGGATTTCACATTACAGAAGAACTTGAACTAGTTGTTTTGGAGCTGAGAAGGGCAGTTTCTATGCAATTTACGGGAGGCCATTTGAAGGCCAATTTTTGCTCAAAAAACTCCAGGAAAATTTCTGCAGCTTCCTCTTGATATGCACTTCCAGCTTGGCATGAAAAACTGCAGAAAAATTATAGGAAAAATGGTCAATTTTAAGCCCGTGTTTTGATGCATTTTGGGTCATACGGACACCGTTTGAGGTCCAATTTGGATGTTTCTTGTTGGGAACTGAATGTATGACATGTTGGCATCATGGATGGATGTATATAACCGTTTTTGGACACATGTATGACAGTCATATTGCTGAATACCATTTCTGGACAGATTGTATTATTGTATTCTTCTAAATTTGCAGCAGTCATAATGTCCGACACGGCACAAATCACTCAGATCGTGGGGGACAAATTGACCAAAGACAACTATAGTGTTTGGTCCTACAGGATGGAGAATTTTTTGATGGGTAGAGGTCTATGGGATCTCATAACAGGTGATGATGAATGTCCAGAAGTTCCCGAACATCCAATTGAAGAGCAAAAGAAAGCGTACAAGGATTGGATTGGGAAGGATAGGAAGGTTTTGCATTGGATCTCCATATGTATTTCAGAAACATTGATTCCTCATATCAAAAAGGCAAGTACTTGTAAGGAGGCATGGAAAATCATAGAAAAAATGTATGGAACATGTACAGAGGCTCGTAAGATACAACTTAAGCAGAGATTACATGGTGCATGGAGAGGCAATCGCAGTATCAGTGACTATGTGGTAGAAATCAAGCAAATTGCAGAAGACCTTGCATCCATTAATGCACCTGTTGATGATGATGATTTAGTGTCAGTGACACTAAATGGGCTTGGACCAGCTTTTAAATCTTTGGATACCTCTATTTCTGTTAGGGGAGGCTCTATACCTGACTTTGAGGAGCTTATTGGATTGCTACTTACAGAAGAAATCAAGTTGGGATTGAATGCATCTAGCAGTGGCAAAAATGCAGGTGGAGATAGTGTTTTCTATCACCAGAGAGGTTGTGGCAGCTCATTTAGAGCTAGAGGCTCTTCACCTAGTCATAGTAATTATGGTTTTTCTCATGGAAGAGGCAACTTTGGTTGTGGTGACTTCATGCATAGAGGCAAGGGGAGATCTTTCCCTAGAGGTAGAGGACGGTCTAGTCCTTCTTCACAGAGAGATGGCACTTGCCATTATTGTGGGCATTTTGGTCACTTTGAGAGGGATTGTTATCAAAAACAGAATGCTATGTCTAGGGGTCGTGGAAGGACCCAATATGGCCACTATGCATGCACTTATGGTGGTACAGGTTATGGACCTAGAGGTGGATCGCCTAGAGGTCATTTATTTGCTATGGAGCATGTGCTTGGGAGCATGACTCATCCTCCTCGTGAGAATGATTGGTTTTTGGATTCAGGAGCTACAAACCACATGATTCATCATGCTGAGTGGTTTGACAGCAAGGAGCAAGTGCAAAATGATGAATATGTTGCCACTGGTGATGATACTTTACACAAAATTACTCATATTGGTAGTGTGCCACTTGTTACTAAAGATGGGATTGAGAACAAGCTTGGTGATGTACTTTATGTGCCCACAATAACTAAGAACCTAGCATCGGTCAGATCAAGGATTGCAGGTGAGATTCAATAAGTTTGGATGTTTCATTGAAGAGTTCCATAATGGGAGAACTGGCAGGGTGATTGCTCATGGTAGAAAGAAAGGGAGATTGTTTGCCTTGGATGCAGGTACTCCAGTGATTCAAAACTCTATGTATGTTGAGAGAGGACATGGGCAAGATAAGGATGTGGAATTATGGCATAGACGGATTGGTCATGTTAATTTGCAAAGATTGAAGCAAATGCAATCAAAATAGATAGTCCGTGGTCTACCACATTTAGGATATGTAAATTTTGATCATGTATGTGAGGCTTGTTTATTTGGCAAGTAGTCCAGACTGCCATTTCCAAAGAGAGGGAGAATAAGCAGCTATCCTTTGGAAATAATACACTCAGATATTTGGGGCCCATGTCAGAATGTTTCCATGAGCGGAAAATGTAGATTCTATATCACTTTCATTGATGATTTCAGTAGGATGACTTGGGTGTACTTTATGTAGCATAAAAGTGAAGCGTTTGAAAAGTTCTTGGGATTTAAATCTATGGCTGAAGAGCAATTTGGATGCTACATAAAATGTTTGAGGCCAGATAATGGTGGAGAGTACATGTCATATGAGTTTTGTGACTTCTTGAGAGATCATGGTATCAAAAGGCAATTGACATGCAGGTATACACCTCAACAAAATGGTGTGGCTGAAAGGAAGAATTGGATTATTGCAGAGGTTGCAAGGGCAATGATGAACCAAATGAACATGCCATTGTCATATTAGGCAGAAGCAGTGCATACTGCAGTTCACATTATGAATAGAACACCTATAGCCTTGATTCATAATATGTCACCATATGAGAGAATGTATGGCATGAAACCTACTGTTGCATACTTTAGAGTCTTTGGATGTGTCTGTTATGTTCATGTTCCGGATGATTTGAGGAAGAAGATGGAACCTAAGGCTATAAAATGCATTTTCCTTGGATATCCTGATGAGAAGAAGGGATACAAATTCTATGATCCAGTGAGTAAGGAAGTATACATAAGTAGGGATGTCAAATTCAGTGAATATGAATCATGATACAAGCCCAAAATTGTAGTGGATGTTGATTCTTATGAAAGCAATGATGATAATGGCTATGGAAGGAAAATTTCAGCAAATAGCAAGGCTAAAAATCAACATGTGGAAGATGCTTCAGGACCTCAAGAGAATGTGGAAAGCAATGGTAGCTACAACCCATGGAGTGGTAGATTGAGAAATGCACAAAGGAGTGCAGAAGTTGCAAAAGGTAAGAGACCAATGACTGAAAGTTCAGAAGATGAATCTATAGATGATGAGTATGGCATTCCTCATGTTAAAGCACCTGGCACTAGAAGTGCAGGAAAGTATGTGCCACCACATGCTAGATCAAATGAGACACATGGTAGTGCACCTCAATTGAGAAGGTCAGAAAGAGTAAGGTATCCAGTTGATAGATTGACTTATAATGGATTCATGAAGATGCATTATGCATACATGGTTTCTTATGTACAATATGTGGAACCTACTTGCTTTGAAGAAGCAGTAGAGAGCAAAGAGTGGAGACAAGCAATGGATGAAGAGATGGATGCACTAAGGAAAAACAAGACTTTGGATTTGGTGAAACTACCTTATGGCAAGAAGTCCATTGGATGTAAATGGGTTTATAAGGTCAAATGTAAGTCGAATGGTTCTCTTGAAAGGTATAAAGCAAGGCTAGTTGCAAAAGGATATGCACAAACTTATGGTTTGGACTATGAAGAAACATTCAGTCCAGTAGCTAAAATGACGACAGTAAGATCAGTAATTGCTTTGGTTTCTATCTATGGTTGGAGGCTTTATCAAATGGATATGAAAAATGCATTTTTGAATGGCAATTTAGAAGAGGAAGTGTACATGGATCAACCAGAGGGCTATGTAGATCCAAAATACCCACATTATGTATGCAGGTTGAAGAAGGCTTTATATGGACTGAAGCAAGCACCAAGAGCATAGTGTGATAGAATCATCAAATTCTTATGCAGTATGGGATTTCAGCAGAGCAAAGCTGATTATTCACTTTATGTGAGGCATACAGAAGATGGTATGGTTGTTGTGGTTATCTATGTTGATGATCTCATTATTACAGGTAAACTTGAGAAGGAGATTACTGAAGTCAAGTATGGGTTACATAAAGAGTTTGATATAAAGGATCTTGGGTTGTTGAGATACTTCTTGGGTATTGAGGTTATTGATACACCTCATGGTATATGGCTGATACAAAGGCAATATGCATTGGAGATGTTGGAAAAATATGGCATGGCAGGATGCAAACTGGTTGATACACCATTGGATCAAAATGAAAGTTGATGGATGATGGATCTTATGTTGAGGATGTTACTATGTTCAGAAAGATGGTTGGTAGTCTTATCTACTTGACCATTACAAGACTAGACTTGAGTTACACCGTTGGATTGGTAAGTCAGTTTATGCAAAAACCATGCAAATCACATTTGGATGTAGTAAGAAGAGTTTTTAGATATGTGAAAAAGACAGCTGGATTTGGGTTGTTTTATGGAAAAGGAATCAAGTCTACACTGTTTGGATACTCAGATGCAGACTGGGCAAGTAGCTCTATGGATAGAAGATCTACTAGTGGCTATGCATTCTCATTTGGGTCAGCCATGGTAAGTTGGAGTAGTAAGAAGCAACCTACAGTTGCTTTATCAAGCACTAAAGCAGAATATAGAGGCATTGCATTGGCAGCATGTGAGCACACATGGTTGAGATTGATCCTATATGACATGGGGATAGAGATTGATGGTGGAGTTATTATGTATTGTGACAATGTTAGCAGCATTATGTTGGCAAAGAACCCATCTATCATGCAAGGACAAAACATATAGAAGTGCACTATCATTTCATTAGAGAAAAAGTCATTGATGGAGAGATTGACTTGGTCCATGTGAAGACCAATGACCAAGTTGCTGATATCTTTACCAAAGCATTAGGTAAATACAAGTTTGAGTACTTCAGGAGTGCACTTGGAGTCTTATGTGTGCAAGCTCATTCTAAGCTTGAGGGGTAGTGTTGAGAAATAAGCCAAAAGTCTAAGGCATAGTCTAAGCCTTATCATATTGTTGTATGTAAAGTGTCCTTAAGTTTGGGGGCATCTATCTTTTGAGGATACCACTTTAGTGAGTGGACTGTTGTTGGAGATAAGTGTGGGAGAATATTGAAGAAGAAGAGAATGAAAAAAGCTTGAGCCTCTCCTTGTCAACTACCTTTCGTTGTGCATCCCCATAAAACCTCTTATTTACTTTCATATTGTAGCCACAAAGGCTTGCAAGGAGGCTATCTGGTTAGGTGGTTTGATTGCAAAACTTGGTATGACATATGTTATGCCTACATTGCATTCGGGTTCTATGATTGCCATTCAGTTGACCAAGAATTTGGTCTTCCATGTGAAGATGAAACATATTGAGGTGAGGTATCACTTCATTTGCGAGGTCATTGAGGATAGGTCTATTGACCTTGTCAAGATTCCAACTGAGCAATCCTACATACTTGCTTACAAAGAGCCTCACTACAAAGCGCTTTGCCTTCCTCAGGAGATTGATGGGTGTTGGATGAGATGACGTCTTTTCCTCATCCTGTTGTACATGTGTACATACTGTACTATCTTTTCTTTTCTTTTCTCTCTCACTGGGACAGATTTGCCTTTAAGTGGGAGGTTGTTGGGGGTAAAGGTGCCTCTGCCTAGCCACCAGTGTATTACTACACTTTACTACACTAATAGTACCTACCACTACACACTGCAAGTGGCGGGCGCCTATCACAATCACTTATAATTTATTCTTTTAGTGACAGTTTGAATAAAGGAAGGCCCGGCCACACATTGTGGTTGTTGGAATTTCCACTTTGAGTTTCTCTCTCTCTCTCTCTCTCTCTCTCTCTCTCTCTCTCTCTCTCTCTCTCTCTCTTGCTCTCCATACGCCATTGCTCTCACTACCAAGCTTCTTCCTCCTGGGTTTTACTTCCCTTTCACGTTACACATAAACCGGTTCTTACTTGTAGATCTTGGAAACAATATCATGATTTCTTGCACGGTATACAACCATCTAACACTTGCACAACTTGGAATTTGGCACCTTTTGATCCTTCTTGAGTCTCCTTTTCTCCTACACAATATGTGTAAGGCTCTCCTCTTGGTGCTTGATTTCAACAGAGCTTCCGCAGCACTTGCACCTTCTCTTCTCTTGTTGGAACTTGATTTCAACAGAGCTTCCATATCACTTGCACCTTCTCTTCTCCTCTTGGATGCATGCAAAGTGATGCTTTCTTCACCTCTCTCACACCCAAGCAGAGCCTCCTCTTTTATAGGCTTTCAAGAGCTTCTTTTCTTGGAGAGAGACTTGAGTTGATCTTCATGCAAGATGTGGTTGTTCCAGGACCTACTCTATAGCACCAATTTTGAGATATCTCTCTATGTGTTGCTCGGATGAAAAAACGTCCAACATGAAAGTTGTAGATCTTGTTGTTTCCGATAATCTTCAGCATCCCCTTTTTAGAGATCTTCTTTCTATTGCAAGATATTTTAAAAATGGATTCACCATGTCTTTTTTAAAAAGAACAGCTTCTCAAACTGTACTCTTGACTTGTGGTCCATGCAACCACCTTAAGGAGAGTTCATTAAATTGCATTGGGCCTCAACCTTAAGATTGACTTCCACACAAAAGCTTGTGTCTTTTTAGACCTTAGAAAGAGAAAATCACTTCTCTTCTCACTTCCATAGGATCACGTCTCTTGTCTTTCTTAGTGAGAGAATTACCTCTCTTGTCTTTCTTAATGAAAGAAAAGACCTTAAACCTTGACTTGTAAGGGAGAGGATGACCCCAAATGAATGCAATGCTCATTACACACAAGTAAACATTCCTAGGCATCCTCAAATACACACATAAATACATATACACAATGCTAATGCACTTCCTCTTCTTAGAACTTAATCCATCTTCATTTATGTGTAACTCCTTGGTTCTTGTGTACACTCTTACACTTGGAAGACACTTCTTTCCCCCTTCATAACTTATATTGCATGTACCAGATATCCCCGTCAAGTGCTCTGATCACCCCATTAAGTGATGCACTAGGAATAATGGTCTCATGGCCATGCTAGATAATCATCAACACTTAAAGAAAATTGATTCATTAATTTATTGACATAATTTTAAAAAAAATAGAGAATGGGTAATAAGCAATCAATTTAGTGACACTGGGCAAGGTAGTTTGTGGTAAAAATTCTCATTAAAAGTAGATGTGCTTGAATCCATATATCGTAATATACTTCACAAAAATAGCTTACAATAGTTCAAGAATGTCAAGTTCTTTCATCGTGTCTTGTAGCTACCTCTTTGATCACCTTTGTGTAATAACATTCATGGTGCTAAATACTTTTATATTTGGATAGGATAAATGGTTTTCTTTTGTGTTTAGATGTAGCTTCCACTTTTTCTCAATGAACACTATGTATGCTATCTTTAAAATTAGAGTCTTGTCACTACACATTGATGCTCTCAAGCCACACTCTCATGACATTGCCTTTATTAGCCACCTACAATGTATTCTCATATCAAGCCCAACATGCTTGCTTTAGACCACACAATGTCTTTTTCAATTTGCACCATTGTTTTCTTTCCCTTTCTGCACAAAACCACGAGGATGAAAAGCATACACTCCTCATGTAAATCACCATTTCGAAATATAATTTTGATGTCTAATTGATGTACATTTTCACTATTATGAGTTACTAATACACAAATTCTACAAGTAGTTGTCATACAACAAGTAGAAGCAAAGAGTTCATCAAAATTGATGCCCTTGTGCCAATCATAAGTCTTTGCCACGAGTCTAGCTTTATAGTGATCAACACTATCATCTGGCTTATACTTTAACTTGTAAACCCACTTGGTATAAATGGCCTTCTTTCTAGGAGGCAAATCACATAAAAATTAAGAATCATTTTTTACAATAGCACCATACTCAAATTACATAGTAGCCATCTAATTTTTTGAATTCTATGTCTCTATAGAAGACATAGGTTCATCCTCATCACACAGACTAGAAACAATCAGTGCATCACAATTTGATACATAAGAGGCACCACGAGAGCTTGAATGAGTATGACTATCAATGATGCACCCAGCTTGCTACCACACAATGTTTGCACCAATCATTTTGGCATAGTCCTAGACTGTTAAATCTCTACTCTATAATCAAGAAGTGCATTATTCAAATCTACATAAAAAATAGGTTGATCTATGGTATCATGAGAAATCTACATGGGCTAAAAGACTAGCACATTGAGTGCTACATGTGACTATGCACCACTGAAAAGAGGCAATAAAGTGTGATAAATATCTCGTGAGTGTACATAGTTCTATTTTGTACATGAAAGTAAAGACTAGACATCCTCCATAAAGAGGATATCACACGTGACCAAGACAGGTACTCCTCATGGATGGTATAACTTATAACCTTTGCTTTCATTATCATGCCCAACAAAAGTGCATTTCACAACTTTATCATCTAATTTCTTGTGATGTTGCGCTAGTATTAAAGCATAAGCCAAGCAATCAAAAACATGTAAGTGAGCAACAAAGAGATTTTTACCATGCCAAGCCTCATACGAAGTGATAGATTGCAATTCCTTAGTGGAACATATGTTAAGTACATAGGTAGAACATAAAACAGCCTCAAGCTAGAAACTATGTGGCAAATCTTGGCTCTGAATCATACATGCACCATCTTGATAAGTGGTCTATTTTCCCTCTCATCTATACCATTTTACTATTGTATATATATACTATTTATTGGTTTTTATTCCACATTCGATTAGATATGCATGGAATTCCTTAGACATATACTATCTCCAATCTAAACAAAGAGTATCTACTTTACATTCTAACAAATTTTCAACCATGTTAACAAACTTCTTGAAGCATAAAAACACTTCAAACTTAGCTTTTTAAACCATATATACCCATGTGTGCTTGGAGTAGTCATCAATGAAAGTCATGAAGTACAAGTATTTTCCAAAAGAGAGTGTTTACATGGCACCAATAACATCATTATACACAAGCCACAATTTACAAACAACTCTCATTGAACCATCTTTTGGAAATGAACGACACTGCATTTTACCCAATATGAAACCTTACAAATATTAATTGGGAGCCATCTTCATCATGTTGGATAGCGTCCTAAGCCCACAATGTATTCGTCTCCAACTACACTATTTGAAGCTGATTGCACACTTGGTCAATGAAGTCAAAATGGGCTTCCTTCATAGCTAGCAAAGCATTGCCATCACTCCTGAAGATCCCCGTGCGCTGGCAATGGAACTACTCCTAAAGATCAACATTCTCCCAGTGGACCACATCTAGCACCCATCGTGCCTCCTCCAACTCTTATTGCATATCAGCATATTGACATCCATGACCTTCAAATTATGATTTGGGAACATGAACAAACTGATTAAGAGGAATCATGATGTGTGTTGGAAGTTGCAAGTGCTCTTCGTGGCATTGAACATGTTGTAGAAACTTGAGGACAATTGTTGGACATGAGGGAATCTCTGCTTACATGATGGTAGCCACCTTCCAAAAATCTGTCACAACACCATTCCAAAAAATGAAACTAACAAGGAGCATTTCATCTCTAATAGCAAAGCCACTTTTCATCAGGTTAAGATTTAAGCTAAGCTCCTAGCATCAGGTCAAACACAATAAAAGATGATGAAGCAACATTTGACCAAACATAGCTAATCTAGAAATACCCTAATGAAGTTAATAAGATAAGGCCCAAATATCTCTTGCATATCATGTTGTAAGGAGGTCAATGCATTCTTAAGACCAAATGACATAGCTATACACAAGAACACTCCCTAAGTTGTAATGAAAGCCGTTTTTGGCTAATATTCTATGACCAAACACATGGACTAGTTATACCCACGAAAGACTACATCTCACAATCATAAATTCATCTAAGTACTATCCAAGTAAGGATGAGGACAAGGGTTGAGAATTTTTGCTTTATTTAACTACCAATAATCCACACATATCCATAGCTTCTTATTCTTCTTAGGCGCAATCACAATTTCTTATAGGAAGTCCACTCAGCTCTATCTATTGAAGCAATGAACCCAACTTCGAGGAGATGATCCAATTCTTCCTTGACAAGCTTTACCAAATGCAAGTTCATTTAGTATATTTGCATCTAGACTGAAATGCTTCTAGCTTCAACAAAATGTGATGTTGGTGAAAAGGGGGACCCAATGCCCATTTTAATGAAGATGGGGACATCAAGGGATTGGATCCCTTCACGTCCCTATAATCCCATGAAAACATAGCTTGAAATTTCTTAAGCCATGAAATCAACTACTTTTGAATTTCAAGACAATAATCCTCTCTTGCCATTTTCATATTTTGGGGTGGGGTGTACGGGGAGGTCAACTGATGCTTAATACCCCTCTCATCACAGAACTGCCCAAAGGCTTTAGAGACATACTCACCCCTATTATCAAACCTCATGCATTTTAGCCTATACCCAGATTGGATCTCAACCAAAGTAAGCCAACACTAAAATGTAGCCAAGAATTTCTATTTCTAATTAATAGGATATGGCCAAACCTTATACCTATAGTCATCAATGAAAGTAATGAAATAACAAGATTCCCATGAATAAGTTTCCATGAGGAACCACCAAAAGAAACAACATAGCATGCATAATCCAAAGTGCCAACTAAGATAAGGCTCTTCGTGAGAGCTGATACATGATGTACATCATGAAGAGTAAACATGCAGCCTGAACCAAACTATAGCTAGACATCACCAATACCAACTATCTCCAATGCTAGGTTATTACCCAAATGGATAGATCGAGTCGTATTGTGATAGGAGTGAAACCACTCTCTTTAAGGGGTCACATAGAAGGAAGCCCTTGAATCTATCAATCAACATTGAGTATACCCTAATAAAGCATCAATCATCTGTGAAATATCAAGGGAAGAAGCAAGAAGTATGAAATCATCATCAAAATTAGTTTGCATAACATTAATGTCTTCAATCTTAATGCCTGACTTACTAGGGGCAATGCAACGATTGCCATTTTTGTCATGTACTTTACCCTTTCCTTTTTCCCCTTGCTTGTCTTCGCATATTTTATGGCACTGCGATTGAATATGTCTTACTTTCCCATAGTAATGGCAAGTCAATGAGGATTGATAGCACGGAACTTACTACGAGACTACCCATATTACTGAGAGTGAGACTATCAAGAGTCTCTCCCATGACGGGCATTACTGCTCCTACCATTTTTGCCTCTAACTGTCAAAGCATGAGAGGTGTGGGAAGCATTGACATTCTTTCTATTATCCTCTTTACTCAATAGTGCACCCTCTACATCTTGCCAACTAGACCCCATCAGTAGGCATATTGGTACACATAGCAGTACAAAATGTATCCCATGATTCAAGCAATGTAACTAAGAGGAAGAAGGGGAGTAGAGTACCCTTGAATTCAATCCCCTACAAAGACAAATGATTGTTAGAATGACCATACTCGAGATTCTTGACTCTTAGACTAGTTCAGTGATTTCTTATAGTGAGGCACAACCTAGTGGTCTATACCACATGACATAGTTTATTTTTGAGCCAACAATTGAGGGCTCTAAGTTTCACTGCTTCTAGGCTTTAGCCACTGCATGGGAGCCTACAAGCATTAAGCATCTCTAGTATTTTCATTTAGGACATCTCAAATACAACTCTCTATATGAGTTGTTGCATCAGTTGATGATTGATGGACCCACACCTAAAGCTATCGAAGTATATATGTGAAGTTTTTCAACTCAACAAGTAGCACCAAATCCCATTCCCTTTAGCAATCTTCACATATGGAGTTGTTTCTACACTAAAACTTGCTAGATTTGAAGCTATAATTGGTGTCATCCATCTTATCAATGTAAAAGATAGGACTATCACTCAAGACACCAACCATAATGAAGGCAAACAAGTGCACAAACTATCAAACCGAGCTATTGTAATTACTATAAACATCCCTAAAACCACTATTAAATCAAGATGAAAACAAGAGGAACTACTGAACCAAGAAGCTATCCACAAAGTATGACCAAATGATTGTCAAATGGAAATGGCTACCCTCATGAAAAATAAAAGGTGAGAAGGATCAAGCAAGAGAGCATGGAGGTGAGGACTATGGTGAATGGAGCAAGAGCAAGAAAGAGAGAGACTCTAAAAAGTACATGTAGTACATCACACACGCTCTTTTTCTTGCCATCAGATATCAACAACGGAACAATCCTATGTGCTGAATGTCATGTTGGGTGTCATCCCCAGTACACACATAACCATGTGAACCTAAAACCATCTCATCAAACCATTCTCCATGGGGTGTCATATGATTTGAAGCCCCTGAATCAATGTACCATCTCTCATCTCTGTTCTACCTAGATGCATTCTTAGACACATGCTGCATGGCAAACAATCAGTCAACCTGCTCATCATGAGCATCGCTAAAAGATGCATAGTGCCCATGTTGTTTGCCCTTTGCCTTCATATCTCCTTGAACCTTGTAACAATCCTTTGCAATCTGTCCATATCTGCCGCAGTAATAACAGTCCTTATCTCTATTTGACTGATCATTTGACTACCATGAACAAGATCCAACACCTCTACCATGGGGTGATCTCCCCCTGTCTCTAAAGCCGCCACGTTGGCCCTATGTATTTGTGCCATGCCAGGCATTCTATTGATGCTATCCATAAGCATTTCGAGAGTCTCCTCAATCTCAAAAAGAGCCATGGCCTCTACCTCCTCTACCACACTGGCTAGAGTAAAGAACAGTGTCTCTGCTTTGAGACGTACTAGAACCTATGCATCAGCAAAGCAATTAGCTCATCCCAATCAGGGGATTTAGCTCTCACAAAAATAGACATATCAAATGCTTTATACTCTTTGCCAAGTCCACTCAATGTCACTGCAATCATATTATCCTCAGACACTGAAGATCCAATGGTGGCAAGCTGATCCGCTATGTTCTTGATCTTTGTAGTGTAGGCCTGAATGCTTCTGCCATTCCTAGACATGTTACTGAACTGTTGCTTTAGCTTAATCTTTTTTGCATGTGTTACATTTCCATATTTCTTCATGAGTATGTCCCATGCATCCTTTGGGGAACTGCATCCAGTAATCTGTATAACCATAGCATCTGATATACATAAGGAAAACCAATGTAACACCTTGCATGCTCTCTTAGTCCATAGCTTATGAGCCATTTTCTGATCATTTGTCGGATTCCTTTCATGTATTTTAGGTTCAGCCTCGTCACTTGTACGTAAGTCCCAATGACCTCTACCAATCAAAAAATTCTTCATACAGAACTTCTATAATGCAAAATTTTTGTCGTCCAGCTTTTCTCCCACAATTTGAGTGATATTGTAAGTGCCTTGAGCATTTTCCATAGTTAGAGCTTAGGTATTCAGTGATATATACAACCTATAAGTATCTGACTCATTTTCATATAGTTCAGGACCAGTTTCGTGCTATTCAGTGTCCATTTTTTATCCTTGTGTTAATGCTATAAAGTCCAGTTGTTGATAGTGGTTAAGAATAGTTGATAATGTCTAGTCTTTAAAATTAAGAATATATTCTTACATACTTTGAATTTGAGAAATTTCAATTGGAAGTGCATTAGCATATAATCAAGAAGAGGTCAAGGAGAGAGAGTTAAAAATGACTTTGGGAGAGAGAGAGAAAGAGAGAGGCATTTTTAAATTGATGTAAGAGGCATCTAAAAGTAGTATTGTACTAGTATAGGAGAGAATCACTAACGTTTTTTAGCCAAAGAAGGGGGTCACGATGCCCAATTCTTCGGCAAAAGAAAAAACAAACTAGCAACTCTCTCTTATAATACTACATTTGACTCTCTCCTACATTAATATCTTTGGACATCTATGGGGCAAAACATACACACACACACATGCTGTGTGTGTGTGTGTCTCTCTCTTTGTGGCTTAAATTTTTTTATAGCAACTCTCTTCTACAGTACCACAATACTACCTTGGGGCGTATTCTATATTAATAGCTTTGGATCTTCCTCCAAAACACACACACACACTCTCTCTCTCTCTCTCTCTCTCTCTCTCTCTCTCTCTCTCTCTCTCTCTCTCTCTCTCTCTCTCTCTCTCTCTCTCTCTCTCTCTCTCTCTCTCTCTCTCTCTCTCTCTCTCTCTCTCTCTCTCTCTCTCTCTCTCTCTCTCTCTCTCTCAACTTGTAATCAAATTCCTCTATTTAAAAGTCTTTGCTACCTAAATACAAGTAGACTAAAAAGTCACATTTTGATTATTATTTAAGTCATAGAAAACTTTTTAATCTTTGATAAGGTCTCTATTTTCTCAAACATATAATGGTAAGAGAGTAGCCATGATATGATATGTCAATTGTTAGTTTTCCATGTTTGAAAAAAATCCCCAAAAGAGAGGCTCATTTTTGTTCATAAGGTCCAAACATTACAATATAATTAATTCATAAAGTCTCAATCTATTATATCTTATACTAAGAAAATATTATACATACACATATAATATGATACTATTAGTAGCTATTAGCTATTTTTATCTCTTCTCTCCCATCAAACATTATTTTTAAACTCCTCTCTCTCCTCCTCTCTCATAAATCTCTCTCTCTCTCTCTCTCTCTCTCTCTCTCTCTCTCTCTCTCTCTCTCTCTCTCTCTCTCTCTCTCTCTCTCTCTCTCTCTCTCTCTCTCTCTCTCTCTCTCTCTCTCTCTCTCTCTCTCTCTCTCTCTCTCTCTCTCTCTCTCTCTCTCTCTCTCTCTATTGAGTTTTAATGTCTCTCAAATTCAAATGATTTGAATGTATTTTTTGCTACTTAAGACTAGGTTTAAAAAAATACTTAATACTATAGAAAGGAAGAAGATGGACAAGTGAAAATGCACACAAATATGTACATGGACACATAGAGCTACAGGAGACACACATGATGAGAAATCAAGATAAGGGTCATGTATGGAGAGAGAGAGACAGAGAGAGAGAGAGAGAGAGAGAGAGAGAGAGAGAGAGAGAGAGAGAGAGAGAGAGAGAGAGAGAGAGAGAGAGAGAGAGAGAAGTAGGATGATGAGGACAAAGAGGAGGGTTAAAACAATGATAAGGTGGTGGAAGTGGAGGTGGTAGTGGTGCCAATGGTAGTGGTGGTGTTGGTGGGGTGGTTACAAAGGGTGGAACAAGTAGACTATGTGAAACAAAAATAGGGGGTTGCCAAAAAAAACTCACTCTAAAGCTCGCTCCAAAAGCTTACTCCTTGCACACACTTGTAGTGGGTTTATAGCCCATCACTCTCCCTCCATCTTCTTATTACTTTTATTTTATAATAATAATTAGTACTATCATTATTTTAAATTATTGACTGATCTAACTAAGCCTCTTGACTCTAAATAACCACACCTACCTATTATGGGCTTATTACTTTTATTTTATCTTAGTTTATAATGATAATTATAGCTATCATGATTTTAAATTACCAACTGACCTAACTAAGCCTTTAGACTCTAACTAAATACACCTACCCTTAACCTTAGTAATTATCATCATTTTAAATTACCAACTAACCTAACCAAGCCTCTAAACTCTAATTAACTAGTTAAGACTCTAGATTCTAACTAAATACACCTACCTTTAATCTTAGTAACTAACTATCTAACCTAAACGTTGTTAATAATTAACTATCTAACTAACTTACTAATGGTGCAAGCAATATAGTAACCCACACAATCATTACTAACCTAAGCATGGTTCAAGGATATATTAGCAATAAATATGTCATATGAGTTCATATACATTGATTTGAGAGCAAAGTTTAGTAGATTACACCAAGCCTTCTTGCATCTTTGGCTTGAATATTCACCTTTCCTATTGGCTAAGCTAACATTGAGTTACTTGAGTAGGTAAAATGAGGTGGATTAGTAGAATAGGATCTACATGCAAATACTTCATGTTGATGAGAATTTTGAGATTTAGCAAGATAATGAATAAAGTGCACAAGTAACTTTTCATCAAGTTGGCCTCTTTAAATAGGCATAATGTAGATCATTATGTGCATAACGGAACCTTAATTTGCAAATCCTAGGCCTTAGATACACCCCTAAGTCTGTGAGATTTTACCTTACATCACTCGACCTTCTTTCCTTTACATTATCCTAATCAGACTAGGACTCTTCAACTTATGCCACGAAATGGTCCGTAGATCATATCTTGAGATCATTATTTTAAATCTAATGTGTTTGATAACTTTATTAATAAAACCCAATGACTAATTGACCCCCTTGATCCTAGCGCATTGGCTACATAAGTACTTCAATCTCATTGGCTACAAAACTACTCAATGCTTATTGGCCACAACACTAATGAGATAGTAGACTTTTCATAACTTGAAATGGATGACTACAAGGGTTTATATAATAATATGTTAGGATCCAAATTTGATGATTGTAACAACTCTTCACATTCGTGCATTACATTTTCATGCTTGTTGTGCCATCAATATCTTGTTGCATGGCCCACCTTTTTGCACTTAAAGCACTTTGATTACTCTTATGGTAACAAATTGAATCTTCATGACATTGCTTACAACAATGGTTACAAATTGGATTCCATCCTTTGATTGAATACCTTTTGTTGGTGAATAAAAGTGCATCTTTTTCTTTGCTTGGCATGGTGGAAGTAGTTCCTTTTAGCACATTTTCTTTGAGAAATAAAGCTAATACACAATGTTCCAAAGTGACACTTTCTTTGCTCCTTCAAGTATCCTCTATTAAAGCATACTCTTGAGAAAATATCTTTATGAGATGGAAACATCATTCTTTTTTGGTATTTTTGTTTTATCCTCACCCCCTAATTGTGTCATAGTGCTCTTCCTTTTCTTGATGTATTGTGCTAGAGAGTCTTTGTTGTCATATTTTAAACGATAGAATTGTATTTTCAAATGGAGTTCTTGGTTTTTAACTTTAGGTCCAAATATTTTATTCAAATGATGTCTAGTGCATTGTACACATTAATATGATGGATTATGCCTAGATCAAGATGCAAGCCAATGTATGCCTATCAGTAATAGTGCTTGTGAATCCCTTTCTTTCCTTTTAGTTGTAACTAGATTTGGTGTTAGTTGGGTAACACCATCCCATAATTTCTTATGCAGACAATAATGTCACTTGGGTGGACCAAGTGTGGAAACTATGTCCATTAGGCCTATGCATTTGAAGGTTGAGACTTGAACTTGCCATTTTTAGAGACCTCTTACCTTGAGCTTTCTTGGCTTGAAGGAAATGTCCAACTCTTTCAAACTTGGCAACTAAGAGCACCCTTGGCACACAATACAAAAGATTGAATTCTAAGGCAATGAAGTTGATTAATACTTTGGTTGGAAAATGCCAAAAAATCTAACCTAGGAAAAGGTTGTCCATAAAGATGAAGTACATCCTTATAAGTTTGTGGCTTCTTTTGCTTAAGCATGGTCTTCCTTGGCGTGGTTGTTTTTTTTGGTTTGGTGAAATTTTGGTTTGGATTGAACTTCTTGCTTCTCTTTCTTGGGTTTGAAATTCATAGTCTTTTCTATCCAACAATGTCTATTAACACACTTGCAAAAGCATCATCAAAAGATGAAATCAATATGATAAGGAGGCTTTCATTGATGTGGCATGGTAAGGATTTGCAACATTCAAAATAGTTTCAAATTTACTAAAAATAACATTCTTTTTACTCAATTAATGAGTGTTAAAGATTTTTAAACTAGTAGGAGTAACCCTTTTCTTACTCAATCAATAAATAAGAAAAGGGTTAGAAAAGTGCTAATTTTGAATAATAGGTATTATCTACTTGGTTTTGAGAAATAGTTCCTCAATTGTGACACCTTATCTTAAACATTCTTAGAGAGGTTGCCTAGCTTGTAACAATGTTGGATCTGCATGGATTTTTAGAAGTTGTGACTAGAGATTTCATTGCAACATTCTTATTGAAAAATTTGTTGAATGGATAAGAAGTTCACCCCAACCTAGGAGACATAGTATACATCATCCATTGTAGCATGATTCGGGCACTGGTTAGAGTGGTAAAACTAATGTGAGCGTGAGCCTAAGTCTTGATCGATGAGTTATTTCCAAATCAAAATCTCTCGATTGTAGGGACTTGAGAAATGAAAATACCCTCAATGGAGATCATATGATGAGTAGCTCTACTATCCACTATTCACAATCCAAAGAGGAGGTCAAGTACTTGGCCATGATGAGTGGACCTTAGCTGTCACCTTGTGAACCAAAACACACATCCTCAAATGGCTCTATGGAGATGATGTGGGCCTCCTGCAGACTAGTCAAACAAGCCCTTTGGCATTGAGAAATTTTTTGACTGTGATGACTGACCAATGGTGGTGTGGGTATGGCCTCGCCATTACCCTTGTGTTGAGAGTGTAATATTTCCACAACGAAATATTAATGACTCTTGATCTCGTCAAAAAGCGGCTCAAAGTAATCTCTCGCAATGGAAAAACCTTGGGCTAAGTGCTCTTTCCACGTGCATCAACAAACACCAGCCCTGCGTTGTGTGTAGAAAACTGTGGCTTAAAAATTGTAGCCCACGCAGGAACACCCCTTTAAGGGACAAAAAAAAAAGAATAATTTTTACAATTTTTTTAAATGAATTAACTCCCTCCCCTTGGTGCATAGATCGGTCGCCATATGCACACGTAGTGAGCGTCAGAAGGTCCCCAAGAACAAAAGAACTCTACTTTTTGCACACAAATCAATGTAGAAAGCTTGCACGACATGAACAAGAGACCAATTGGGTGCAATCTCCCCCCATGCCTTGTGTGAGCGCTCCACAAAGCATGTATTTTATATATTATTCATCTTCAAGCTCAAATAATAGCCCAAATTACAAAATAGCACACTTTAGCTTTTGAGTTTGCTTTTGTGCCAATAAAGAATTAAAGCTAATGGGCGCCCAAGAAGTCAAGCATTACCCAAATACAATGTCCAATACAAATATTTAAATCGTGCGCCCATGTGCATACAAAAATAATAAATAAATATCAAGTGCTTTGATGAATAAGTGCAACAAAATATAGGCACCATGCCTAAGATACACACCCATCAAAATATTAACAATGACTTGGATACACACTATCCTCCAATGCTTCCCACTGCCACTACTGCTCGCTCTACACATCAATTGAAGCATTCACAATTGTTAGAAAAATAATACAATTAAACCATCAAAAGTGAATACCTAGCAATCTTCAGCTATATAAATAAATTGGTTAGAAATCAATCCTAACCTTAATTTATCACGAGTGCACACTCTAAACTCATAAATGTTTATTAATTTAAATATGTATTTTGCAGAATCACCCACTATGGAATCACCCATGTACACATAAGATTAACAAAACGTCCGAAAAGAATAGGCATCCCCATCGACTTCTCGCACAAAGAATCCACTTTGTGTATGAGCCTCAGTAATAAAATTTTACGGAATCCACCGCAAAACCTCACAGAATCCACCGTGGCACGGAATCCACTGTGGAATATGCTTCCTAGCATCATACCCCGGGGTGGGATAGCAATTGTCCTCAATTGCTATTAGCTCAATGTGGAGCTAATAGAGTGGAGAAAGCATTTAAGTCTCTAGCGTGCATCCATTTGGCCTCTTCAACAGGATGATTTTTAAACTTGACCAAATATCTAGAATATCTACGGCCAGTTCTAGTGGTCATAAAGTCAGTATTTATAATAGTTTCAGGCTCAAGGATTTCAGTTTCATCATCTAATAAAGGAGGGTTTTCATAGACAGGGTGTACAAGTAATTGGCTTCTAAAGGGTCGTAATAAACTGATATGAAAGGTGTTGTGGATTTTCCAATGTTGTGGTAGTTCTAGTTTAAATGCATTGTCATTGATTTTGTGTATGATCTTGAATGGTCCATAAAATCTAGGTGCTAATTTCACAACTGGGTGTTTATCTACACTTTGTAATCTTCGTTTTTCTATTCGTAACCAAACATAATCATCAACTTTAAAATTCATAGCCTGTCTTTTCTTATTTGCTTGTTTTGTATATGATTGTTGGGCTTTGGCAATCATACAAAAACTTCATAAAAAATAGTGGCATGCATGTTAACAATATCATCAACAGTTTGAATTTTGTTTGATAATGATGTAACATGTGTAGACAATCGATATCCATAAATAATTTCAAATGGTGCTTTATTTGTAGCTGTATGTGGTGTATTATTATATGCAAACTGAAGTAAATGTAGATGTGTATCCCATGTGTGTGGTTTTGAAATGGTGTAAGCATGCAAAAGATCTAAAATAGTACTATTAGTAGCTTCTGTTTGACTGTTTGTTTCAGGATGAAATACAAACGAAAAATCAATCTTTGTTCCTAAGTTAGCAAACAAAGTAATCCAAAAATTATTGCAAAATCTAGAATCACGATCAGAAATAATAACTTTTGGTAAACCATGATTAGTGAAAACAGTTTCCAAAAACAATTGAGCAGCTTGAGATGCAGTTAAAATTTTCTTGCATGGAATAAAATATGCTTGTTTGCTAAACATGTCTACAACAATCCAAATCATATCATGGTTAGCTTTAGTGTTAGGTAAACCAGTGATAAAATCCATTGAAATCTGTTCCCATGGTCGTGATGGAATAGATAATGGCATTAGTAAGCCATATTGTTTACCATGGTGTCTTTTAACTCGTTGACAAACTAAACATTTAGATACAAAGTTAGATACATCATGTCCATATGTGGCCAATAAAAATCTTCAGTCAATGTACGCAAAGTAGATATAATTCCTCTATGACCTTGATATGGAGGACAATGAATTTCATGCAAAACAAATGATCGAAATGGAACAGTCACACATAATCTTTTTTCATAAAACATGAATCCATTATTGTAAGACAGTGAATCAATAGGAATCTAATTATTTGCAACTAATTTATTCAAATCAGCTTGAAAAGTAAGATCATGATGATAAGTATCTTTCATAGGGATAAGGGAATCAAATGATATCACAGAAATATTATGAATTGTCGATCTTCTACTCAAAGCGTCAGCTACAACATTCTCTTTTCCTGGTTGGTATTGTATAAGGGGATGAAAACTTTGAATAAAAGCTGCCCATTTAATGTGTCGGTCAGATATTTGTGGTTGACTAAGGAGATGTCTAATGCTTTGTTGGTCAATTTTGATCATAAATTCAGATCCCATTAAGTAATGTTTCCATTGTCGTAAGGCTTGTACTATGGCTAGCAATTCCTTATCATAGGTAGAGTATTTAAGTTCAGATGGTTTCAGTTTACAGCTAGAACATGCTATGGGATAATTATCTTGCATAAGGACGGCTCCTATTCCAAATCCACTAGCATCAATAACTACTAAAAAGAATGGTCTATTGAAGTCAAGTAGTTGTAATACAAGAGCATGGGTTAAAGCATGTTTTAGTAAATCAAAAGATTTTTGTTGATTATCAGACCAATTATAAACAATACCCTTCTTTAAAAGCTTTGTCAAAGGTAATGCAAGTAATGAGAAATTCTGCACAAACTTTCTGTAAAAACTAGCAAGACCTAGAAAAGAACGTAACTCATGCACACTTTTGGGTATGGGTCAATTTAAAATTACTTCTATCTTTTTAGGGTCAACTTTAATACCTTCTGATGAAACAATGTGTCCTAGATATTCAATTTTTGTTTGAAAGAATTTACTATTTTCTGGATTAGCATATAATTAATTGTCTTTTAACAACTTAAAAACTAAAGACAAATGTTCATAATGCTCATTCTCATTTTTACTGAAGACCAATATATCATCAAAGAATACTATGACACAATGCTGATGTTTCAAGAATATGCGATTCATCATACGACTAAATGTAGCTAGTGCATTAGTTAGACCAAAAGGCATAACTAGAAATTCATAGTGTCCAAATTGTGTTCTAAATGCAATTTTGAATATATCAGATTTATCCAATCTTACTTGATGATAACCATATTTAAGATCTATCTTACTTAATATGGCAGATCCTTATAATATATCCATAAGATCATCTACCCTAGGAATCGAATATCTATTCTTAACAATAATTTTATTTAGAGCACAATAATCAATGCACATGCGATAAGTATTATTATTCTTCTTCACTAATAAAACAGGTGCACCAAATGGAGAACTACTAGGTCTAATTAATCCTCTATTAAGCAATTCCTCTATTTGATTTCGAATTTCTTTCTGTTCAATTTGGTTATGTCTATATGGTGCTTTACATGGTGGTTGTGTTCCAGGAATTAAATCTATTTTGTGATCTTCAAGACGTGAAGGTGGTAATCTAGGTGGTAGGTCAGCAACAAAACAATCTTGAAATTGGGCAAGAAATTGTGTATGCCTAGGATGCATCTGTGTTTCTTTAGCTTGAAGTTCACCCATATTAAATAAGATTTGCTACTTTTACGTAATGCACGTTTAGCCTGAGTATGAGTAAGCAGTGGAAAATTATTGGAAGCGTGCATACCATGCAATGTGATTTATTTTCCTTGAAAATAAATTTTAATTGAATGCGTAGAATAATCTATGTCAGGATTATATTGATGACGCCAAGGCATTCCTAAGATAATGTCACTAGATTGCAAAGGTACAACTAGGAAATTTCTTCTTTCAGTATATTCACCAATTTTAATTTCTAAATTATGCATCTCTTGTGTTTCATTATATCTTATGCCTAGGAATGCAGGTTTAATGTGATAATGTGTAGAAACAGTTTGTAAATTCAATTCTTTAACTAACTTTGTAGAAATAAAGTCATGTGTGCTCCCATCATCATGTAAAATAGTCTTTTCTTTACCATGCACAAAACATTTCATTGTTAACAAAGAATGGGGAGTTGGCATACCTGGCAAAGTATCCGAAGTAGTACCAATGTCGTCATCATCTTCCGTAAAATCAGGCATTTCCTCACGTTCTTCTTCTTCGATTGCTCCAAGATAATTGATATGGACAGGTGTATTTTTGGTTTGACAATTGGCTGCTAGATGTCCACGTTGATGGCATTTGTAACAAACTATGGGTTTGGCTTTAGATACATTATTGGTAATGGCAGGAAGTTTAGGAATGTTGGGATTTAACTGTTGGTGTTTGATGGCAAAGCAGGTGGTTATGTCCAAGACTTACGGAATGAAGATGGAAGAAAATGACTTTGATTGAATCTTCAAAAATTTGAATTGAATTGTTTGGAAGCATAGTTACCATTAGTTGAAAATTGTTGTAGTCGCTTGTCTCTTCCCTGAATCTTGTCTTCAGTGTCATGGGCCAAGGAAATTACATCTTCAAGAGTTGTTGGCTTGAACATATTGACTTCTGCATAGTAATGTCCAAGTAGGCCAGACATAAACTTGCGTTTATGAGTTGCTTCAGGTACATCTTCGAGCATGCGCAGTTGCAGTAGGGCATTCCAAAAATGTTCAGTGTAATGGGAAATAGGTTTGCGATCTCTTTGCTGTAGAAGATCCCATTGCTTGATGGCTTTTTCATGGAATTGAGGAGGAAGGAAATTCTGCAAAAATTTCTTTTGGAAAGTCTCCCATGTAGACAACGCTCTTCGGGACCACATTCCACCATAAAGATGCTCGATCAACTAAATGGTTAGTGACACATTTAATTTTGTCTTTCTCAGCATATGTTTCTTCATGGAAGTAATCATCGAATTGACTGATAAAAGCAAGTACAGTATTTCTATCGCGTGATCCATTGAAAGTACCGAATTTGAATTTTTTTTTACTTATCTTTGTTTCTTTGCGGATGGATTGGGCTTCAAGTGTCACATCGATGGTACGTCGTATAAGATCTTCGGGTTGCAATCCATCTTGGTCGGTGGTAGATCGTTGCAAATTGGCCAATTGAATTTGCAAAGCTTGTCGGACTCTTCGTTCTTCTTCGAGCTGCATCATAATCAAATCCAACTTTTGCTCCATCGTTGGTTCGGGTAGATCACCTTCAGCCATAAAATTGTCCATGTTTTGTTCCATCATCCTGTAAAATCCAAAAGACCTCACATTCTCGAAATCTTATTAGCGGGATGAGCGTAGCTCAAAGGCGGGTATACAAGGCTTTGTAAATTTTGTTTGCCTTTTGTAGTCTTTGTCCTTTGCGATTGCGGTATTCGTTGTCACAACTGTCGTCCAAGAGAATAATGTTGCGTAGAAACTGCGTATGAACTTTTGCGTTTGCTGAAACTAGTTCAGCAAGTCTGCAAATGTGAACAGGGTCTACCAGAGAGCAATAGGCTGATTGCATTATGTGTTATATGCCATGTCCTTTGCTCGATGCAACAAGGATGCCTTTGCACACTTTCTTCTTTTTACTTATGCATTATACGTTTAGAATTACATGCACTAAGCTTTGGAAATCGAATGAGTAAATGCATTTAAAATGTCCCTACGAGAATTAAACATGCTTTATGCATCCTTTCCATGCGGAAATATTTCTCAGAACTTGGGTATTTGAATTCTGGGAGTTGTCCACTCTCGTACTTTGGGTGGAAGCTCCTGTGTGTGCTTCTCTTGCCTTTTGCTTAGGAGCCATTGATGCAGCAAATTTTGATTCAGCAAACTTCCTCTTGGCTCTCTTACATGTTACGAAGTCACTTTTGCCTGAGATTACTTTCTTGCACAGAAATTGGGCCTTGCAAGACACGGTTTTAAGAAAAATCAGTGACACGGGGTGAACTAGGGCTAAGGAAGCTTTAGTTAGAAGCTTCCAATAGAAGCTTTCAAGTTCTGGGATACAGGGATGACGTGGAGAGAGAGTGATGATTGGGGAGATGACGATGAGGGAGGTGATGATGATGATGATGATGCCAGGGGGCGGCAGCAGCCTGCGACGATGGTGGCAGCTCTCTAGCGGTGGGCAACAGCACTTCATGGTGGCAGCACAGATCTCCTTCCTCCTTCTTCCCAAGCTTGGGGGGGGGGGGGGGGGGGGGGTGGGGGGGGGGTTTTCATATATAGGGTTGAAGTGGGGGGGAGTAGCCACACAAGTGGCAGGTCGCATGCCTCCCCTCCCCATGCCCTTCCTCCACTCAAGCTCATACTCCCTCTCCCCGCCATGCAATGGCTGAAGGGGTGATGCCAGGAGGCATATTCCACGACGGATTCCGTGCCACGGTGGATTTTGTGAGGTTTTGCGATGGATTCCGTAAAATTTTATTACCAGGGCTTATACACAAAGTGGATTCTTTGTGTAAGAAGTCGATAGGGACGCCTATCCTTTTCGGGCATTTTGTTAATTTTATGTGTACATGGGTGATTCCATAGCGGGTGATTCCGCAAAATACATATTTAAATTAATAAATGTTTATGAGTTTAGAGTACGCACTCGTGATAAATTAAGGTTAGGATTGATTTCTAACTAGCTTATTTATGTAGTTGAAGACTGCTAGGTATTCACTTTTGTCGGTTTAATTGTATTATTTTTTTAACAATTGTGAATACTTCAGTTGATGTGTAAAGCGAGCAGCGGTGGTAGTGGGAAGCATTGGAGAATAGCGTGTATTCAAGTCATCGTTAATATTTTGATGGGCGCATATCTTAGGCATGGCGCCTATATTTTGTTGCGTTTATTCATCAAAGCGCTTGATATTTATTTATTATTTTTGTATACGCATGGGCGCACGATTTGAATATTTGTATTGGACATTGTATTTGGGTACCGCCTAACTTCTTGGGCGTCCATTAGCTTTAATTCTTTATTGGCACAAAAGCAAACTCAAAAGCTAAAGCATGCTATTTTGTAATTTGGGCTATTATTTGAGCTTGAAGATGAATAATATATAAAATACATGCTTAGTGGAGCGCTCACATAAGGCATGGGGGGAGATTGCACCCCCATGGTCTCTTGTTCATGTCGTGCAAGCTTTCTACATTGATTTGTGTGTAAAAAGTAGAGTTCTTTTGTTCTTGGGGACCTTTTGACACTCACTACACGTGCATACGGCGACCGATCTGTGTACCAGCCATGATGCCAGGAGGCATATTCCACGGTGGATTCCGTGAGGTTTTGCAATGGATTCCGTAAAATTTTATTACCGAGGCTCATACACAAAGTGGATTCTTTGTGCGAGAAGTCGATGGAGACGCCTATCCTTTTCGGGCGTTTTGTTAATTTTATGTGTACATGGGTGATTCCATAGTGGGTGATTCCGCAAAATACATATTTAAATTAATAAACATTTATGAGTTTAGAATGCGCACTCGTAATAAATTAAGATTAGGATTGATTTCTAACCAATTTATTTATGTAGCTAAAGACTGCTAGGTATTCACTTTTGTCGATTTAATTGTATTATTTTTCTAACAATTGTGAATGCTTCAGTTGATGTGTAGAGCGAGCAGCGGTGGCAGTGGGAAGCATTGGAGGATAGCGTGTATTCAAGTCATCATTAATATTTTGATGGGTGCATATCTTAGGCATGGTGCCTATATTTTGTTGCGCTTATTCATCAAAGCACTTGATATTTATTTATTATTTTTGTATGCACATGGATGCACGATTTAAATATTTGTATTAGACATTGTATTTGGGTACCGCTTGACTTCTTGGGCGCCCATTAGCTTTAATTCTTTATTGACACAAAAGCAAACTCAAAAGCTAAAGCGTGCTATTTTGTAATTTGGGCTATTATTTGAGTTTGAAGATGAATAATATATAAAATACATGCTTTGTGGAGCGCTCACACAAGGCATGGGGGGAGATTGCACCCAATTAGCCTCTTGTTCATGCCGTGCAAGCTTTCTACATTGATTTGTGTGCAAAAAGTAGAGTTCTTTTGTTCTTGGGGACCTTCTAACGCTCACTACGTGCGCATACGGCGACCGATCTGTGCACCAGCCATGATGCCAAGAGGCATATTCCACGGTGGATTCTGTGAGGTTTTGTGGTGGATTCCGTAAAATTTTATTACCGGGGCTCATACACAAAGTGGATTCTTTGTGCGAGAAGTTGATGGGGACGTCTATCCTTTTCGAGCATTTTGTTAATTTTATGTGTACATGGGTGATTCCATAGTGGGTGATTCCACAAAATACATATTTAAATTAATAAATGTTTATGAGTTTAGAGTGTGCACTCGTGATAAATTAAGGTTAGGATTGATTTCTAACCAATTTATTTATATAGCTGAAGACTACTAGGTATTCACTTTTGTCGGTTTAATTGTATTATTTTTCTAACAATTGTGAATGCTTCAGTTGATGTGTAGAGCGAGCAGCGGTGGCAATGGGAAGCATTGGAGGATAGCGTGTATTCAAGTCATCGTTAATATTTTGATGGGCGTGTATCTTAGGCATGGCGCCTATATTTTGTTGCACTTATTCATCAAAGCGCTTGATATTTATTTATTATTTTTGTATGCGCATGGGTGCACAATTTAAATATTTGTATTGGACATTGTATTTGGGTACCACTGACTTCTTGGGCGCCCATTAGCTTTAATTCTTTATTGGCACAAAAGCAAACTCAAAAGCTAAAGTGTGTTATTTTGTAATTTGGACTATTATTTGAGCTTGAAGATGAATAATATATAAAATACATGCTTTGTGGAGCGCTCACACAAGGCATGGGGGGAGATTGCACCCAATTGGTCTCTTGTTCATGTTTTGCAAGCTTTCTACATTGATTTGTGTGCAAAAAGTAGAGTTCTTTTGTTCTTGGGAACCTTTTGACGCTCACTACGCGTGCATACGGTGACCCATCTGTGCACCAGTGGTATCAAAGCGAAGCTGAGATTGAGAGCTTCCAATCGCTTGCCATCTTGCGCGAAGGTGAAGCTCCTGGAACGATCGAGCTCCACAGTCAATTTCGTCGCGAACGGTCGATACCAGTGCATTCCTGGCGGTCAAGAACCCCCATCTGCATCCTCTGATCACGAAGGACCAGCCTGTGTAGGCGGAGGACCATGTGGATATCTCCTTCTTCAAGTCATTTTCATACAATAAGCCTCCATAGCCAAAAAGCTTTAAAGCTTTAATTCAAAGCTTAGTAAGCTTAATAAGAAGTTTATCTAAAAGCTTCAATCAACGAATTTTCAAATCGGTGGCAGCAGCATGTCCTGGATGGCGTCGAATCCGTCTTGCCAACATCCTCAGATACACGAAAATCATGCAAGCATTATTAAGCTTTAAGCTTTAAATCCTCTAAGTCTTCCAAGTCTTCTAAATCCTGCAAGTCACAGAGGTCACTAAAGACTTATTCAACAATTCTCATAAAGGCAGTTCACACGTAGAAGCATGGAATGATGCATCTCACATATCTTGCAGTTGCATCTTTTAGGGGAAAAGTACTTGCAAATTTAGAAGAAAGTATTTGCATCTTTAAAAGGGAAGATCATCTTAAATCGTGGGTTGGCTAGATCAACTAAGTAATTCGCATATAATTGAGTAGCTACATGAGAATCATAAAGGTATGATTAGTTAGCATATGACGATCACCTCAATGTGCTAGGTAGGGTTAAGCTATGATAAAATTCTGCCTAGTATCGCACTTAGGATGCCAACTTAATACTTCCAATCTTAAAGGTCCTACCCACATCCATGAAATGTTAGGATTATTTAATCGCCATGCAAGAATGATCTAGGGTTCTCACCCTAAGAATTAGTTGAAAAAATGGTAGACTTCTGCAAGGAATCTAGGAACCCTAGGGCCAAAACATTTATCGGCCTAGTAGGGTTAGGTTTTGGATTGGGTCGATAAGATTCCCCAACCCTACAACTTGATCAAAAGTATTCTTGATCAAGGAATATCGTGTGATGAGAAAAATAATCCCCACAAGCTAGGTGCTGACACCTATCTCGTGCAACAAGCTGCAACATCGTATGGTCTTGTGTCTAAATAGTATTGCTACTCCTTAGACCAAGTTTGGCGAGTTCTAAGTACAAGTCTAATTTTCTAGAGGATGAGTAGTCATCCTGCTATATCACTCTTCCTTGGACTTATCTGCCAAGCCAAGGTAGTAATGAATTGCCAAGAAAGCAATTGACCAACCAAGCTAGGGCGATGAGGTTGCCCAGGATTTATTGACCTTAATATAAGGAAACCTAAGGTATTGACAATTTGGGCCAATAGGGTATAAACCCTAGCCCAAGGAAAAAAGGGTAAACAAGCAACTTAGCTTACAAAACCCTTGGGATCTTGCCAAGTCGCGATTGATCCAGGATCAAATGTTGGGAGCATTCAGGGAGAAGGAATCACACCTTAGCAGTTGGCCGTACAAACGACCACTGGAATGTTCTTGATTGTACACATAGGTACACTGTTTGTACTTCTTTGATCAATGAACTAATTCAAGAAAAATAACTAATGCTTCAGATTGAAAGCGTGGAGGGAGAAGCAGTACCAGTTACCTCTGACTGTCTGCCTAACCCAATCCAAGGGGGTTGTCAGCCGTGGTGGGTACGTGGACCGAACCCGCCGCGAGAGGTCTCTCCATGGGTTCTACTTGGAGCAGGAGGATGCTTGGGTGCCAAGGGAGGCTCTGGCCGTAAATCCCTTGCCTCCGGATCCTTCACAAGAGGCCGACGTGACTCGAGATGGGATCTCGAGTCCCATATACTAGTCAACGGACGAAACTTGGAATAGCGATCCCTGAGGATTGCTGGAATAGCCTTCGAGCAGGTTTATTTGATGTATTCCAAAGACTGATAAATAAAGATCAAATGTTGAAAAATGAACTTTCTTGACATTGTTTTTCTGTGTCAGTGCCTAAGTTACGTTAAGGAACCGATTAATTGGCTAATTAAGGAAGTTGTTTTTTCTTGTCAAACTAAATGTGGTAGGTAATTAGATAACTAAAGCAACCTGAGAAAAGTGCGGTGGATGTGACCTTGGGTCCATCCTATAGAAAGGTGGTCCTGGTTGGCCGAGAACTTTTCTCAAAGGAATTGACAGCGAGGTAACAATGACCTAGAATCTATAGAGCTAGAGTCCCGATTTATGCTGTTTTAGGGGAACGGAATGGGACTATGCCTTATGGGCAGAGAGGTCGAGCTTCTCATCCCTCTCATTTCCCATTCTCCTTGAACCAAGTGTAATATAAATCTGCTTTGACCCTGATGTTTTTGCGCAAAGTAGATCGACGCTAACTACCATTCTAGGAACTTGACCATTAGGAAAACCTTGATTCAGGTCGGTCCTAAGTGGAAACGGTCAGAATGCTTCCACTTCGTGGCAGACTCGAGAAGACCTAGATCACAAACCCCATGACATTCCTTGGGAGTGTCGGGCGGTGCTTTCTAGACTCTCTTTCCGATGGGCTGCTAAGACGTGTCCTACAAGTGGATAGGGGGACACATTACAGAGAGCTACCACTACCTTGTCTCCCTTATTGGGAGTTGCCCGCTGACAAGGGGAGATCTATGTCTTAGATTTTGGTAATGTGCCTCTTGCCTTTGATTGGCACTTGTTGTCAAAGTGATCAACCTTCTGACACTATTGATAATATCGATTTTCTTCAATCCACTTTTTCAATTGGGTTTTAGAGATGACTAGGAGTTTCCTTGGGTCTCACTAGCTTGATTTTGAGTTTGAGTTTGTTTTTTATTTTAACTGGAGTTTTGATTTTGTTTACTCTTCCCTTGCTACCCCTTTTGAGAAGAAGCAAAAATAACCCCCTTTGTAGAGGCCATAGTATGGATCTAATTGAACACTTGAGCGTAGCGCATTAATTGACACTCAAAATCATAAAATGTGGGCATACTGGGCTATGAGATCACCTGTTGCACAAAATGGAAGTATTTCCTTAGTAGCTTGTTAAGAAACAATGTGACCTAATCATTTGAGGACTTAGGAGGCCCTATGGTAGAGAACTCGATGAGAAGGAGTTGATACTTAGTCAATGTGACTTTCAAGTCATTGTGATCATTGATTTCAAAGGTTTGGAGCTCATGATTCAAATTGATATGACGGGTCCTATCTTAAACCGCATAGTGGTTAGTCAAGTCTGCCCAATGCTCCTGCCCAATGCCCCTCGGATGCTAAGTCAAAATGCTAAATTTCTAAATGGAATTTAGGTAATAAACCATGCATTAGCTTGATAGTAGCGGAGGCATTTCTAGTCTTAGGTTGGGGCTCCAACCCCTACACAATATTCCATATGTTCTATGAGTCAAGGACATGTCTCATCAAGTTTGACAAAGTAGTGAAGTTTGACCCATCAAAATGAGTCTTATCATTATCGACACATTTGACTAATGAGGATGAAGAACCATGAGGTATTAGATAAGTGGAATATAATGGATAAGGAGGAGGAGGGGGATGGGGATCAAGAGATGGAGGAGGTGGGTAGGTAGAAATGGGCTGAAAATGTTCAATGGATGTCGATTGGTGTGGAAGCATTGGAACATAAATGTTTCCATAAAATGTTGATGGAGGTGGAGGCATTGAGACATGTAAGCCTTGTCCAATTATTAGGTGGGAAACAATAAAATGACAAGAAGGCCCACTAGGTAATGGCAATGAGGGTTGTATGGGATTTTCACATATACCTTTATTTAGGGTAGAATTTTGTGCATTCCTTTATGATGAAAAGAAATAATATTGTTTTTTGTTAGAAGGAGATCTCTTCTAAATAAATAAAAAACTACCACTTTCATCGGCGAACAACCAAACCCTTGGGACCTTATATGGTACCAAGCTATTCCACACTTATCGAGTCGTATTCCTAGGCCGTGAAAATCTTGAAAGTGTGTGTACAAAAGGATGAAGCTCCATCATGGAGACACCACCTAATTGAGGAAAAGATAAGGTCCTAAAGGCTATGCCTAAGGGAGAAGAACCCTTTGGTGTGATGTGTGAGATCATAAAAGGTGCACTTAATGGAGGTTTAAATGAAGGTGCAATGCAACTAGTGGGTGGGATGGAGGGGAGGTTAAATGGATTTGGGATTGGTATAGTGGTGGAAAATGAGTTAGTTTCCTTTTGTTTATTAAATGTGAATGATGAAAAATATGATTCACCAAAATCAAATTGACCACAAGATGTAAAAGTTGAAGGAAAAGATGACAAAGGAGCACTCATCAATAAATCTTGCAACTTTTTCTTACTTTTTCTTGAGTTCAAATGAAGGAATCTATCTTCTTTGGAGCTTATGATCCAATAATTGGTGTGAAGAGCTCCTTCGTCTTGAGCATTACCAATATATTGTGGAAAAGAGAAAGTAAATTCAAAATATTGAGAGGTGTTCTTTTGCATGCTTGACAAATGAGTGAATGAAGATGGAGATGTGTATGGAATAGAAGAAAGTGGCAAAGAAGTGTAAGGTGTGGATATATATGGAATGGATAGAGAGAAAAAAAGTTTGTACTCTATGCAAGATTCCACATTAGGATGGCATCCTTTGTGGAGCTTTCATCCTTCCTACAAAATCATTAGATCGATACACCAAACCTAATGAGGAAAACTCAAATTTACCTTCAATATGTTGTTGAGCTTGATACATGAGGACGAGATCATTTTCATGTTGTCAGATCTCATATGGTTTATGGACTTCATGGTAGTTTTAAGTCTCTTGAGCTATGTTAGAAGAGGGGAGGAGCAAGCTGTGAGGCCCACTCTGACTTGATTCTTAATGTGCTAGGCATAGGAACATCATGATGTGGTAAAGATGTGCTCGAAGTCATCTTGCCCTCTTCTTTTTGCTTCTTGCAAAGGCCTTTCCATTAATGTTCCTTCGAAGAGATCCTAGCTATGATACCATGTAAATAGATATCCTAATACAAAAATATGAATGAAAGCATGCAACAAAGCATAAACTCAAAAAACCATGGTAAGGGTTAGGGTAACTGAAAGACATTGAACATTTTGAAGATTTGAATGACTGAATAAATATAACATGATTCTCATGAAACAAACAAACTATACAGGGAATGAAAATTGTGCCCCAAACTCTCATGTCTCAAGAACCAAGGCAAACATAATGAGTTGGAGAGTGTTTCGTACTCCTGAAGGATCCCAAAACATAGTAAGGTAGCCCCCGCATATCATACATCATCAGACATAGCAAATAGTGATACCAGAGATAGATAAAAGAGTATGAAATCTAGAAAATGCATCCTCCAAAGAGTATAAGACTCCTAGGTAGTGATAGTAGCAGCAAAACACAATAGTAGGAGGGTGATGATAGCTACGATAACTAGGAGCAACAAACACAGCCTCTTGTGGGTCGTGATCAGCAGGGCGATAGCTAAATATAGCAAATGTAGTAGTAGGAGAGGTCTGCTTGGCTATTCATAGTAGTGAAGGGTGTAGATTGTGTGGAGAAGGCTAAAAATAGGTGTTGGATGGATGTAGACTATGACGGGCAATCTTAGTTGAGATGTCCTCCATGAATAGGGTGTGGGCAAAACAAAGCTAGACCACTTGAAACTTGCAAAAATGAGATCTAGCTAAATGGAGAGTAGCTTGTCTATGTATAGCTTTATATGTCAATCATGGCAACCTGGACAACAACAATTGGCTTCTAATTTCCTTTATTTCATCAATCACTCTCAAGTTTATATGGAATAGAAGGAATGTCTGTGTTTTTGGTAGATCTCTTGAGAAGCAAGTCAAAGTATGCATTAATTCCCTATCTCTTGATATGCTTGCCTCATTTAAATTTCAATGATGTAGTCATTAGATCCTTAGGATTTTTGCAAATAAGATCTTTGTCATAGTCTAAGACTTGTTACATCTTTGGATGATGTAGATAACTTTTACCTCTATCAATTCAACACAACATTATTTTTTTAAAAAAGTTGTTGAGAACCTACAACACAATAGCTTTGACATTTTAATATTTGCACAATACCACAACATTTTAAGACTATATGACTAAATACAAAGACATTGAGCTTAAATAGCATGGCAAAGGGCTAGCATATGCCTTTGCACATTTTCAACTATAAATGTTCAAAAAGGATATGTACCATTGTCTACTCCTCTTTTCCTTTCAATAACACAAAGATAAGTATTAAATATAGCATTGCATAAGCTTTGAAAAGAGAGTCTAACCATAAAATAGGACTTACATAGGGAAAGATTGTATTCATCCTTTGCTAGTCACCACCATGTGAAAATGTCAAAGTATGAAGTTATTAAAATGTAAGAGGGATGGGATGAAATAAGTAACTTTACAAATATAGCATTGCCTAAGCTTTGAAAAGAGAGTCTAATCATAAAATGTGACTTACCTAGAAAGATTATATTCATCCTTTGCTAGTCATCACCATGTAAAAATGTCAAGTGGCATGTTTGCATTTTGTAGTGCACTTTCCTAGCTAAGGATCTTTTTTTATTCAACCCATCAGCCAAAAATGATACATAAGTTTTTTTATATAACTTTTTATTGGATTTGGTGCAAGAAGGGTTTGAGGTATGGGTTAACTTGAAGCACTTAAAGTTGGGAAACTCTTACTTAAGCCATTGCATTTGTAATATGACAATTTATCTCCATGAAAGCTTTTGACAAATTGTATGAAATATATCAAAATGAAGGTATATATTGAACAGATCTCAAAGATAGTGTCATGATAGAGATAATATTAGCAAAAGTCAAGTTAATACTAGGATGAGATATTGACATTAGATTGACTCAGAGCAATGATATGTGTATTATAGGTCATAAAGATTACATGCACAATGGCATATGTCTAATATCAAGGAATGCTATATATACTAGTTAGTTGAAGATTCATAAGTCAATTCTAATGATGACCTATTGATTGGATGACACCTATATGATAATCACTATCAACTTTCTTCCTCACCCTCCTTACTTATCCCAGCTAACGTAGACACTACTTTGGGGTTACCTTTGTAGCATGAACTAATAACTTTGCATTCACTAATAAATCATGATTACTTTAGTTGATAAAGCATGGCTAGTTAAGTGCCAATTTTCATATACAATGTATTTTAGCTTTACTACTTATTCATTGTATTGATATTGCTACAATAAGTATTATTCTATTTGATATTTTACTATGATTTTGTAGCCTTTGATGATGTGGATTTAGGTAATAATGTAATTCTAGTACTCTAGGTGCTTGGGACATGACATTGGTACTTTTGAAATCTTTTAAAGGTAGTAACCCTAATGATGATACACTAGTAAGCAGTACATGAGTAACTCGACTAACCACAAGACTAATAGATCAATTTGTAGTGCTAATAAAGTATTCAGATTCGCTACTCCATTGGAGAGTTGAGTCCCCCCTAAAATGTTATTCTTTTGAGTATCTCTATTTGTAGGGGAATCCTAGATTCTTGAACATAATTTTCATGGACTTGATTTAGCCAATATAGATAGATTTGAATTACCTTGACCACACATGCTAAGGAGGTTTGACTAATAGCCTTGCTCTTGTTTGTTGAACTTGAAAGGTAATTAGTGCATCAAAGGCTTACAAAATAGCATAGATGTGATATATTTAGCACGTCCATTAAATGTATAAAGTTAAATTTATGAGTTAAGATTCCTTTGATATTTTATCTAAAATACATTATTTTTATTATAATGAGGTAATGTAGAAGTTCTAGTTCTCTTTTGAAAGGCAGATTAAGTACTTTGACAAAATAATTTAAAAGTGCTAAGCTCTTTACCTTGTTTCCTTTCATCCCAATAGATACTTCGATGTTTTTTTTAGGTTTGTAAAAACCATTAAGAAATTTTGTATACTTGTATGAAAATTTATTATTAATCTAAATCACACCCAAAAGGGTCATTGTAAGTCTGCAATTCTAAAATATTTTTTAATTCATTTTTAGATTTTTTTTAAATTTTTAGTGTACATAGCACTCGATGTGTTTGATGTAGTTACTTAATTTTAATTTTAAGATTTTTTTTGTATTTAAATGATTTGCTTTATTGTGCCCAAATTGTTTACTATTCATTATGAATTCTATACTCAAATTAATTGTATAATTTACAATATTAATTTTCTCATAATATTTAGATGAATTAATTTATTTATTCTATATTTTTGAATTGGTTATTGAATTGATAATTCATTAATTTTCCAATAATATATATTATTCAAGTTTGATTGAAGGGAAATGTTACGTAAACACATATACACTTTTGCTATCCCTATCAACCCTTGGCTGGGTTAGTATCATATAAAAATTTGACACATTAATGAATTATATTGACACGCAACTCCAATCAAGCTTTTATACTAACCAATGAGTTTTTGTAAAAGCTATGGTTTCTTAGATCTACGCTATTAGGAGTGTTACTATTATATTTACATTGGTAACCCTAAATTCTAGCTTCACATTAACCAAATGGTTCTCATGGGTGCTATGGGTCTTCTAAATCCTAATGTTTTGAAGGATTATTGGATTATTGCTTTGATCTAACATTGCTCTCCTCCTATCTCATAATTTATAGGTATATTATAGAAAGATTCACAATAAATTTCATTTGCATTTGATTGGGTACCTTTACAAATTAGTATCAATACTTTGCCTAGAATTGGATGTGATGAGGTACAATCTTATACCCTTTTAAATCAGCTTTGGTTATATGTTGGTATATGACACAACACGTTGACACATCAAACACAACAATACATGTATTCGACTACTCATGATCCATGTTTAATGTACCCTTGAGTACCTTACTATAATTGATTAAAATTACATGGTAGTGCATTTATTTTTGGTAGGGAGTAGGGCCACTTGGTGGGCCCTCTTCCCCACCTTGTCACCCTACCCCTATAGGAATGGGGTGGGACACACACACACACATTCTACTTATAGATGCTCTACCCCTACATACACACCATATGGACACACTCAAGTTTTGATAATAACCCTGAAACTAAAAGAATGTTGATCAACTAGTTGGCCACCATAATCTATCATATAGCGCTTTCAAGGCTATTGCTAAACTCTGGACCTTGATCGATAATATGAAAAATCTAGCAAAGGAGGATGAAAGGAACCTAATCAACTAGATGGATTCCTCAAAATACATAATCAAGAACTTGTTCCTACATGTTGGCATTCAGTTTCAGGATGGAAAATCGAGCCCTAAGAAGAACTTTGATTTCAACACTCCTACCCTCCCGATAGGATTGAAAGAAAAGCATTAGTTCCTTGAGATTTCTCAAATGAGGAGGAAGAGATTTTGGACATGACTTGGGAAACCCCAAATGGAGCAAGAAACAAGAGCATGGCTCATATATTGATGCCTTCATTCCACCCAACTCCTTGAGATCTATCTTCAAGCTTGAAATCATTTACATTGGTCCTATGTGATTAAGAAACACTCGTTTGGAGAGATCAATGCCTAATATTTGAGCATCATGAATAGCTTTCTTTGTAGTGTGGAGAGCTATGCTAAGCTTTAACATTGTTATATATAAGAAAGTAGAGATATAAATCTAAGACAGTTCTAGCAATAAGCTATTGAAATGCAATTAGTTTCCAGCATCACCATTAGTGTGGTTGCAAACATGTGGCTAGCTCTTTTAAGTATTTACAAAGCCATAGCCATCAAGTTTTCTAAAGTAGCTATGACCTGGTTTGGTATTCCATCATTCCAAGTAGTGTTAACCCCAACGCAAGAAAGGCAAAAAAGAGAAAAGAACGGAATCAAAAGAAAAAAAATTTTAAAAAAAGGACAAAGTGAAAAAAGGCGTCCTGACAACAAAAATAATTGGAAAAAAGGCCAAAACCACAAAGACACCTTAAAAACCCAAGGTCAGTGCAAAAATGGAAGAGGCGAATTTTAAAATACAAAGGCGCTCCTAAATCTTTATAAAAGAGTGCCAAGCTCTATCTTGTGCAATTTGTAAAGAATAGACGGGCATGGGTGAAGCACAATGTAAATAGAAGGGGATAGGAAAAGAGGACCTAGGCTAAAATGGCTAGTCATGTAAAAAAGGGGTGGGTGCCCAAAATCAATTAGGGCATGTATAAAAGTCAAAAAGTGAATAGAGAAGCTCATTCTTGTGTGTGGCCAAAGCTAGCTCTCCTCTTCTCTTCTTATTCTTGTTCTTGCTTTCTTGAGCTTGTGCTTGAGAGAGGGAGTGTGAGGGAGTGAGTGTGTGAGGGTGAGGGACCGTGGTGGAGAAGCTCTCCATCTTCTCCTCTCTTTTTCTTTTTCTTATTTTCTTCTCTTCGCTTGTCTCGCATGCAGCAATGGAGCATGGAGCTTAGAGCTTGAGGATCCTGGTTGAGCTTGCACCTTGGATCATAGAGCTATTGGAGTGCTTGAGGGAGGAGCCAACTTAATCAAGTATGGAGGTAACCTCACTATACTCCTAGGTGTGAGAGCATGTATGGCTATGTGAGAGGTAGCCATTGCACTTGGCTTGAAACTCTTGAAGCAATAAGCGGTCCAACAAGAAAAATAAGGTTATACATAGTAGGTTTTTTGCTATTGTAAACATGCCAAATAGGGAAAAAGGGAGAGAAAAAGAGATTTAATGTGTAATGCATCAAAAGGAAGAAAGGGGGGAAGATCATAACTGAGTAGAGAAGGGCTTAAATAGGCTAGGAATAGGTGGGAGAGCTCATTTGCTTATTTGAGAGTGAGAGAGAGAGCTTCAGAGAGAGAGAGAGAGAGAGATATAGGCAAAGAGGGGAGATTTTATGCTTGGTGATCTTTGTTGTAGCATGTTTTGGCCCTCTAGGTATGTTTTGGATGTTGTTTGATGCTTGTCGATTAGTGTCAACACCCTGGTTGTAATCATTAGCAAGGCCCAAGTAGGATTTTTGAGATTTTTTGTCATTCTGTAACCCCTCACCATAATCCGATGCACAGTACATGGTCCAATTTCCCTAACCGAACCATCCAATTTTCATCCAGTCAAACACCTTTCCCTCATCGAAGTCACCAAACTCAGATACTCAGATCACTTGTCCACTTGGATGACACACCTCGTTCGTCCAAGTCTCTAGACTCGGACCACCCTATTCAAACTGTCCTACTCAAACTTGCCAATTGGACCATTAGACTCGAATGGTTGTCTAACTCAACCCCTCAGATTCGGAACCCGTCCAAGTCGAACACTTAGATAGAGCCACGATTGGAGAGTTCGATTCAGAGAATTGGACGACTGATACTTGGACACTAAAAAAATAAAACTTGAGAGCTGACAAAATCAGCGTACCTTAAACAAGACAAACTCAGAGCTTAGCAACACCCGCATAGGCCTTCAAGCACATTGAATGGCTCATAGAGTCTCCAGACTCCAAAAATCATGACTTAGCGGCCTAGGAAGCGACTGTGAACACAACCTCTTAGACCACCCATTTGAAATGTCTTAAAGGATTGAAAAAAACCTGTTAGAGCAACCACCACCTACAAGAGTGGACTAGAAAAGTGTGTGTTGCACCACATTGTTTTCATCACAGTCACACACTACATAAATAATCACTTGAAGTGCACCTACAAAGCTGAAAGCCTGATTTCACACCACTCACCAAAGGAAGCACCCCATGAGTACTTGAGTGCACTTAAATTTGAGAACTGTTTGAAATAACAAGGAACTCGCATGCAAGATAAGCAAAATTGAATGAACCCACTAATAGGAGAAGACCCTCAGATTTTGAACACGCAATGGAGGATACTAAGTCTCAGAGCAAGCCGCTTGGAGAGTAAAAGGAGTTGACACGATTAGGGACTCAATCTTACCTAAGTTGATAAGCTTGATCCACACTCTAGTAGCCTAAGAGATCAATGAAATTTTAGGATCTAGCACCAATCTCAAAAATGGTGTGCTCAACTCGGGAGACTCTCTAGTCGACATCCAGCAAATGACAAATCAGTACAACTTACAGACCAAAATGGAGCACCATGGTAGACTAGCCAAGGACATCATAGTGGACCTCGAGGAAGAGTGGAGACTGGCAAAGAAAGTGCTACAAGGCATATCCGCCTATAATCAAGAGTAGCGAGATAGAAATGCAAGAGGTCCAATTTTAGTACTTGCCAATAGAAACAGGACATGACCCAACACTGAGAGGGAAAGAGTGCTTGAAGCCAACCTTATGTTTTGAGCGAGCTTCTCACAAAGTGACCCTCATAGATAATACGACTGTGAAGTAGAGTGGAGCAGTCCTAGCAACTTTGTTGCTAATAGGACTAGGTATAACTCCTAATTTAAAAATCCAAACAAAGATACCTATAGTTTCCAAGCAACTCGACAAGTATCAGCTCCATAATGAGCCATATAGTTTTGTAGAGAAATTTGAGTAGGTGTGCGAGGTGAATGGCCTAATGAACCCTGCTCAATGCATATAAGATTTTGGTCTTTGCCTTGGGGATAAAGGACAGACGTGGTACACTAGTCGAAACAATGCCAAATGGAATAATTTCAAGAATGTCAAGAGTCTCTTCATCAAGAGATTCTTTGAGGTAGGGTACTCAAATAACCTTATTGTTCGACTAATGAATGTAAGTCAAAAGGACATTTGAGACTACGTTGCCCAAATGCGGAGTCTCTTCAAGAGAATCCTAGCCTACAAAGTGACCTAGCGATTGAGCGAGTGGTCTCTACCATATTCATAAATGGAATTAGGAGTGAAGAGCTTTACAAGGCCTTGGTGGGCCATTTTAAACCTGCAAAGGGAGGTGCTAGCTAGGGTCTTTGAAGAAGCCATACGATTGGATGACTTGATTAAAGAGAGAAGTTCAAGGACCACAAGCTGAGATAGCACAACCTCTAAAACCTCATAGAGAGCCAAGAGTGTTAGATCGAGCCAGAGCACCCAAGAGAAAGGAAAGAGTGTTGACCCGAGCTAGGAATTGGCGAATGTAAAGCTAGAGCTGGCCAAGCTCCAAGAGATGAGATAAGGAGACCTAACAACACAATATTAGTGAGTTTGGGAATCTCCCAATTCCCATTTTTTGAATACTAAAAAGGTGGCACTGGGATAACATGCCCATAAGTTTCTCAAAACCATATGATGTGACCTATCATTGGAAAGCACTTGAAAAAACAGAATCTATTGAGCTATAGAGTGCTCAATTTGGAGTTATAGTGTTCAAGTTATGACAAATCCAAAGATTTGACCATGTGTCCCAAACTTATGGGAAATTTCCATATTCCCCAATATGGTGTTTAACTGGCCTCATGTGCAATGAGTGCATTGCAAAGAAACCACCTTCTAACCAAATGCATGGATCCTAGATCTAGACTTTGTGTCAATTGTGGTAGGTTGCCATGATGCAATGCGTTGCTGATTGCCGAGGCGATTGCCATACTCACAGCCATACAAACAACCTTACTACCCTAGGGAATAGATCGCCACTTTATGGAAGGGGAGCTCCACTAGCTCTTCCAATACTCAATGATTCAAATCTAGCTATCCCTAGGATAGACATCAACCCCACAGGGATACCTAGACCACCTAGACACTTCGTGACCCATCCACTGAGTGACACTCTAGTGCATTATATTGAGGAGCCAAAAGAGAAAGAGGTATACATAAACCCTTACATATCCTATGACAAAGAGGGTAATCCCATTCTAATGGATTTTAGACTAGTATTGGTGATGGTGCTAGGTCGGGGAAGGGTTAGAGACCTAAGAGGTCAAAACATTGAGCCAATCGCATGTTGGACTTGCAGCCACCCTGGAAACATCTCATCTTGTTTCCTTGAATGAGAGAAAGCTAATCAAGAAAAGGATCTGCTTAAGATGCCCTGAGTGTGGAATCACTCATTTGTATGTTGAGTGCCCTAGACAAAAACCATCCACTAGTTCATCTATCATTCTATATGTACCTTTGGGGCTATTTGGACTCGAGATACTTGATGGTGAGGCCACTCCCATCTTGTTGAATGTCATGACCAGGGCGCACATGAGGTAGGCCAGTATCTCATTATGGACAAGCAACCTTGGCGTAGCCTCCATAGGGAAGAGGAGTTGTAGGAGGAGAAGGAAGAGAGCTGAGACAAAAGTCGCACTCAAAACTCAAACCTGACTTGAGAGGCCCTGAGTGTGGAATCACTCATTTGTATGCTGAGTGCCCTAGATAAAACCGTCCACTAGTTTAACTATCATGCTATTTGTACCTTTGGGGCTATTTGGAGTTGAGACACTTGATGGTGAGGCCACTCCCATCTTGTTGAATGTCATGACCAGGGCACAGATGAGGTAGGTCGGTATCTCATTATGGACCTAACAACCTTGATGAAACCTCCATAGGGAAGAGGAGTTGTAAGAGGAGAAGGAAGAGAGATGAGACAAAGTCGCACTCAAAACCGATACTGCCACTACACTACTACCAAAGGGTAAGCAAGTCACAGATGTGGAAGTAAAAGCATATGCTCCTAAGACAACAGAGAAGGGAAGTGTCAAGGTTGGGGAATATCCCAATCCGAGACACAAGTTGTTGAAAGCGGTTGACAAGGTCAAGAAGTGGGTGAGGGAGGCCCAAGAGCACCTAAAGGATGCAGATCCCATCCTAGAAGATGAGATTGACAAGTTCTCTAGTGTGAGCACGCCTATTTTTCCTACTCGCATAGAATCTAGAAGATGAGATTGATGAGTTCTCTAATGTGAGCACGCCTATTTTGCCTACTCGCATAGAATCCTAGAAAATGAGATTGACAAGTTCTCTAGTGTGAGCACGCCTATTTTTCCTACTCGCATAGAATCTAGAGAAGCATCCGCACCCCATGTAGCACCACAAAGACAAATCCTAGGTGCCACATGCAGGGAGATTGCCCAAGAGCAGTGGCAAAAGAGTGTAGGGCATAATAAAAGGCAAGAAGCTAGTAGCCTACTTACAACATTGATATCGGCCCCTATGACTTTGCCAATGGGGGATTTGCTTAGGTAAAGTTCCTCATTATGGCGAGAGTTAAATCAGTGGGAGTAGAGGGATCTAATAGCCAAGAGCAACAAATTTGCATGACCATGATGCAGCCACGCAGATACCGAGCCTAACATTGAATTTAGTGCACCTAAGTCCTTGCATGTAAATGCTTTTTGGGAGAAAACACAAATGCATGCTGTCCTACCAGTGGTAGCATTAGGAGATGTCACAAGAAAGGGGATAGTATACACAGGAACAAGAGTTAGTTGATTAACCATGCAGTCCCACAGGCATGGGGTAACCCACTAGTGGAGACTGCAAGGTTTAACATCACACTGGCTAATGGAATGAAAGTTAAGCCATTCAGAGTGTTGAAGGATTGGCCCTTGAAAATACCAGGTGTCCAGTTCTCAGTGAACTTCATAGTTACGAAGGAAGTAGACTATAGCATTCTGTTAGGCCAACCCTAGATACAGAATGTATGAGTAATAGAAGACTAGGGTAGGTAACATGTTGCATGTTGTAAGAGTCAAGATGAACACCTTGAAGACCATGCAGCGGTTGACTTGGATCCCATCTCCTTTATCTCAAAGGGAGACTTACATAATAGGAATTCATATGGGCCATTAATGAAGTAAATTCCTTGTCCCTCCTGAAGACGGAGCAGGATTGGATGCATGTGCTAGCCACCATCAACCTGCCATTTTGAGATGAAGAAGAGGATTATAAACAAGCTTCAAGGACAACAAAGAAGTGGGTGAGTCCCATAAAGCCATCACATCCTAGCTACTGAAGGATAAGACCCCACCTTCAGCACCACTTTGCATGATGGATAGAACCCTAATAGACGACAAAACTCTTGCCCCTTTCCATATTCCTTCTAATAGACTTGAGCTCCAAGGGATTATTGAGTACTTGATGAGGGAGGTAGCCAGTAACCCACACCCGCCAATCTCAGGCCACTCCAAGTCCTCATGGATGAACCAAAATGACAATGGACCAAGGTGCATGACCTAAACCTTACGTACAATTGGGCACTGATCACAGATGAAAAGAGGGTTGAGAATAGAGACCTAGACAACGATGAGTAGTCAAGATGTAGTAATTTGGACAATGAGTATGAGGACCACTACTCCTCAAATGAGAAAAGTGAAAAAGAGACCGAGACGATAGAGTATGACATAAATGGTCGAGTGATCAAACAAATAAGATTAGACTCCAAGCTGCGAAGAGCCAACGTTTTTAGAATTGAAAGAGGAGTCTTCAGAATTGAATGTAATTGCACTTGGTTGGATCACTTAGGTGTGATAGACTATGAGCAAGCAGGGCTAGTCTAGCCTAGTGTCGCACCTCTCTTTAGAACACAATCAGTTTTCAGAGTTTCCACCACTGCCAGGAGAGACTTCCTCCTCTAGCGAGGGTTTTGAGTTTAACTCAAAATTGGAAGTAAGCTCTGAGAGCGATCCAGAGATACCTTGACCACCAAAAACCAAATGCACCAAGTGGGGCTTGCCAGTTCATCTAAGGCACAGATAGTTGAAGGAGGAAAAGAGAGGGCAACCAAAGGGGTCAGAGACCAAACAACAAAGGAAGACCTAGGACCTATCAAAGCACTTCACTAAATTCAAGAAGTGAGATAGGGTAGTGATCTTGTTGGGAGTGAAGAGGCAGGGACAGGCAAGTGAACGAATAGAAGGGCCTATCAAAGTCAAGGAAGTAAACTTAGCAGGGGAAGGGGAGAAGCCTCGACCCATGTTTATAGCTGATGACCTTACCGAGCAAGAGGAGGCTGATCTTGTTGCTCTCTTGTGAGAGTATATAGACATGTTTTCCTAGGCTAACTCAAAGGAGTTGATCTCAGAGTCATAACGCATAATGTTCCAATGACTCCTGAAGCAACACTAGTAACACAATGACCTTACCTGATGAATCCAAAGCATGCTCACGTCATCAAGGAGGAGATCAATGAAGGGAGCTTCAAGCTCAACCCTGAGACCTACGGACCGCTTATTGGTCAAGCGCTTCAAGCCGAGCAGCCATGGCTACTTCTCACATAGCCGATGCGCCCTCCCTACCTATGGGTGTAGTGAGCTTACCTTGATGCCCAATCGAGTACTCTCCTCTCCCGTGTACACTAGTAGCTCCACAATCCTTGAGGCAAGCTCAAGAAAATCCCTCTCCAACAAGCTCCATCCTCCATAGCCGCGCAAGACAAGAGAAGAGTAGAGAAGAGAAGAATATGAAGAGAGGAGATGGGGAGCTTCTTCTCCTCGATCCCTCACTCTCACTCCCTTATTCCCTCACACTCCCTCGCTCAAGCACAAGCAAGAAGGCAAGAAGAAGAGAAGAAGAAGAAGAAGCTTTTTTCCACACACAAGAATGAGCTTCTCATTCACTTTTCAACTTTATATACAAAACCCTAAATCCCTTTTGGGCGGTCATCCCCTTATTCCCTTTTCTACATGGCCGGCCATGGCCCTCCTATCTTCCTAGCTTCTTTCCTACCGCTCATCTACCTTTACAATTTGCACGGGTGAGAACCCGGCACTCTTTAAAATAAATCCTGGTGCGCCATGCGCTCTTTCACACGAGTATTAACTTGCGCTTCTCTTGTGCGCCTTTCTCCTTGATTTAGGACTTTTTTGCACTTCTTGTGTTTCCAGATTCTTCTTGGCGCGCCTTCGTCTTCTATTTCACTTTTGCCTTGGCCTTGTCTTCTGCTTTAGATTTTTTGGCTTTTCCACCTTGTTCGTTTGAGGGTTAACATTGCCCCCTCCTAGACGAGTGCCAGTCCCATGGCACTCATCATCGTAGGTAGCATGATTTGGCATGCACCAAAGACGTGGGTGGAAGGAACAACTATGGTTTGTCGTGGAGGAGTTTTGTTGGGAGCATGTGGTTGGTGATAGGGCTGGGAGTTTCACTCATGGGTTGGCACAGGTGTTGATGTTCTGGGGATTCTACGGCCGATGATTCTTGGTGGGCTTGCATGATGATACAATGTGGTCAAGGTATCTTGAGATCACTATTAGAGCTTGCCTCTAAGTTGGAATTGTACTCCCCATCCTCACTGGAAGAAGTTATCTCCCCTGATGCTTGCAACTTTGAAGCTGACTCAACTCCAAATAGTGGTGGGGTGTAAGGATGAAATAGTCTTGATTGCTCATAATCTACCACCTCGAGGCATTCTAGCTAAGCTGGATCACAATCTACCTTGGCAACTCCTTTGCTTACTTGGAACATGTTTACCTCTTGGGGTTTAGTGTCCACTCTAATATACTCAATTACTCTTCTCTTTGTATCATATTCTATGGTCTCTACTTCCTCTTTGCTCTCCTCATTGGTGGAATAGTAGTCTTTGTACTCATCGTCATCAGAATTCTCAAACTAGGACTATAGGTCGCTTGTTGCAGGATTCCCACTTTTGAGTGTTGCCTCACTTGTCATGAGAGCCCAATTATATGATAAATTCAAGTCGTGCACCTTGGTCCATTGCCACTCTTTTCTTTCCATAATATCCCTGAGAGGCTTCAAGTTGCAACTAGTTAGTTGACCTGAAAAATATTGTAGGATTTTGTGAAGTTCAAGTTTGTTTGATGGGACATGATAGGTGATTGGTGTTGGTTGGCCCATGGAGCTTTCAACCATCATGCACAAGGGTATTATGGGCAAGTTACAAGTGATGGCACTCTCAGGTTTGCTAGCAGAGTCTACAGCTTGGCTAAGTTCTTCCTCATCCTCTAAGAATGGGAGATCAATGGTTGCCAATATGTGCATCCGATCCTACTCATCCTCAAGGCAAGGAATATACCTTGTTAGAGGTCCACAATTGCTTCTAGATTTTGAGTAACCCTTCAGTAGGGTAGAGATGGCATCTAAGTCCACCACTGGTGAGATTCTCCAAGTGTCCATCTCTATTCAGACTACTTTTGATGTATTTTGCAAGAATATCAGGCCATTACCCCAATCCCCTATTACTCTGACGTTTCTCATCCAAGGCCTGCCTAGCAGGATATCATAATCCACTCCCTTCATAACTATGAAGTTCACAGAGAATTGGATTCCCGCTATCTTTAGAGGCCAATCCTTTAGGACTCCGAAGGGCCTAACCTTCATCCTGTTTGCTAAGGTGACATTGAACCTTGCAATTTCCACTAGTGGGTTTCTCCAAGCTTGCAGGATTGAGTGACCAAGTACACTAACCCTTGCTCTTGTGTCCACTATCTCCTGCCCCGCCATGTAGTGTCTCCTAAGGCAATGACAGGTAAGACTGTGTCTATCTCAGTGCCCTCCCAAAAGGCATTTACCTGTGGGGACTTAGACACTGGATTCAAGTTAGGCTTGGTATGTGTGTCATGGCATCATGGTCTGGACAATTTTGCGACTTATGGTCATTATCGTGTTCTACCCATTGCTTCAATTCTTGCCAAAGTGCAAAGTATTATCTGAGAAATTCTCCCAATGACAATGTCATAGGAGTTGTTATGAGTGTGATTAGCAACTTGCCATCCCTCTTTTCCTCCTCAACTTCATGGGCTCCTTGCAAATGTTCTTGAATTGTTTGTGTATTCTTGGCCCTCTCATTCTGTCCATGCAATTGTTCACATGGTGTCCTTGTCTTTCTTGCCCTTAGATATGTGGGGGAGACTATTAGACTCATGGTTGAAGTTCATTAATCTCCTCATCAACTATAGGTTGGGCATTTTGAAGGTGAGCCTGCACTTCTTCTATCCACTCCTTGACCTTATTTGCAACCTTCAGTTGTTGGTCGGGGGGTAGGGTACTCTCCAACCTTAGCGCTCCCCTTCTCTCTTGTCTTAGGAGCAAATGTTTTGTGTTTCGACATCCATGACTTGCTTTCCCTTGGACAATGTGGTCTCATTCTTGGTGTTGAGCGGTTTATTTCCTTGGTTCTCTTTTTCCTCTGTTGTTGACTCTTCTTTCCTATAGATGATGCATCCAGGTTGCTAGGCCTAGGTAGTGAGATACAGGCTTGTTTTGTTTGAGCCTGTATCATGACATTTAGGGAAATCTGTGTAGCATCGTTGTCATGTGACTCAACACAAAAGAGTCCGAGCAACATAGATGGTATGATTGGTGAGCTTGTGGAGGGCTTTCACCTTGGGAAATCGATAAACAGATGTGTGACTTTGCACTTGAGGCACCTCACGTCAACCTTCTCTCTATTTTCTTGTTCTTTTTTAGGGCAGTAAGAGGAGAAATGCCCAAGGTGGCCATATGTCCAACATGCTATGGGTTCCTAGGTTTGAGCTCCTCCTAGGCCTGTACCTCTTCCTCTGCTTAAGTCCATGACCCGGCACAGTTCTATAGTCCATCAATATGGGGTTACCTTTTTCGTCATAAGAGATATAAGAGTTCAAGTAAAAATCTTCCTCTAGTGGTTCCTGCACAAAATGTACTAGAGCCTCGCTTAGTGGATCGGTCACAATAGGTGCCGCAGGTCTAGGAATTCCTATAGGGTTGATATTTATCCTTGGGGCGGTTGGCTTTAAATCCTTGGGCGTAAGGAGAGCCAGTGGGCCCCCCCTCCAAAATATGGTTGTCTAACTCCTAGATAGTATGGTTGAGTGTAAGGCTGCTAGTAAGGCAACCAACAATGCATGGTATCGTGCCCAAATCTTTCACAATTAGCACAAGGCCTTGATCTGGGCTTGGGTCATTCAAAGGGCAAGTGATTCCCTCCACAATGCACACATTTCATGTGGGGTCTCACTGATCTTCATATTGACTCTTCTAGTCTAGCCAACCTTGCTTTTATGTCAGCTATAGCTTGGGTCTTGTCAATGCCCTTCCCTTTTTTGTGTTCACTAGAGAAGATTGCTCATTCACCAATTGCCATAGCTCTCTTGGTGTTCCTAATTGCATTGCTGCTCTCATGTGCCATCCAAGTGCTTCTCTCCTTAAGCAAGTCATCTGCTCATATGGATTCCTCAAAGACTCTCACAAGCTTATCCCTTTGTATGTCTGAGTTTGCAAGGGCCTTATACAGTTCCTCCTTGCACATCTTGTTAATGAATACGGTAGAGACTGCTCTCTTATTGGGTTGCTTGACTACAGGTATCCTATTATAGAGACTCCTCACATGTGTGACATAGTCTCATATGTCTTCTTTGTCTTTTTGGCTAACATTCAAGAACTTAAAAATGATGTTATTGGAGTACCCTACCTCTGAGAATCTCTTAATGAAGAGGTCCTTCAACTAGGTGAAGTCATTGCATTTAGCATTATCTAGACTAGTGAATCACGTCGGTCTCTTGTCTCCCAAGAAAAGACAGATTGCCTTTGCTCATTGAGCAGGGTCCATGAGGTTATTAGCCTCACATACCTGCTCAAACTACTTGACGAAGCTATAGGGGTCATTTCATGCCTGATATTTATCTAGTTGCTTTGCAACTATGGGTATTTTCATTTGGCCCCTAGCATTTGGGATAACTCCCAGCCTAGCTAGCATTGATGTTGCCAAGGCTGCCTCACTCTACTTAACACTAGTATTATCTAGCAATCTTTTGGTGAGTAGCTCACTTAGTGTGAGATCGACTTTCAAAACTCTCTCCTTATTGGCATTGCCTCCCATTCTATTCCTAATCTGATATAGCTAGGATCCTGTGAACCTCATTGAGCTCTCTCTCTCTCTCTCTCTCATGGCATAGCCTTTGAGCCCTTTGCTCCTCACTTTCCATGCATTGCAATGCCATCCCTACCAATCTCCTCTCTTCCTCAAGGTCGGCTATGATATTTGCTGCCCTTAATCTTCCATGGTGTGCTATCTTTGTATGCTAGTTGTATTGTGTGACAAGTCACCGAATGTTGTCAGGGTTCTTAGCCATGTTAAGGTCAAGGTCGAGGTCTAGACTATTCTCATTCGAGCTGGTGCCCTACTTTAGTAGTTGCCTCCTGACCCACTATTGCATCTATGAGGTCAACTAAGTTGGCTAGAGATGTATCCCTAATCTTGTGGTGAACCTTTCCTTTACTTGGCAATGTGATGGTTTGGTCCCCCTTGTGTCTTTGTTCTTGGTTTTTTGGGTCCCTTGTCTGATTCTTGGGGTTGTACTCCTATTGGTGGGTTCATTTTAAAGTTAACTCCCCTTAGTGTATTCCTTGTTAATCCAATAGTCTGCAAATGTGCAACACTTATATACCAATAGTGCATCTTGATGTATGTTGTGCAAAATCAAGCTTTCCAGTTTTCACACATGCTTAAATGCCTACATTGTCAAGTGTGACCTTTGATGGAGTCAACTGCTTCACAATAAATTCCTAATCTTGATGCTTTTGGAAGGGGTTTCAGGTTCGGTCTCTAATCATTTAGCAGCCAAAGGTAAAATCTTTTAGTCCCCCACAGACTGCTAGGTTGAGGTTCCTTCTTTCTCTAGGTGCAAACACTCCTATGGTTTCATATGCGTGTTCAAACTCTAGCACCCTTGAGTTGGGAGCATGCCCAAACAAGCCGCTTAAGGGTTAAAAATCTAGTCAAATAGGGTTTTGGACAACTAGTCTGAGTCCTAGACTCAGTCATCTGAGTCAATGATTCTAACGTCTGAGCAATCAAGATTAGATTCGAATGAGGGGTGGCCGCTCGAGTGTTCAAGTAGTCATCCAGAGGCCAAGTATCCAAGTGGCTATCCGAGGCCGAGTGGTTTCCATTCGAGTCGAACATTTGAGAGGGTCACTCAAGTGGCTCAGACATCCAAGGCACTATTACGACTCGGTCATCCAAGGCCGGTGGTCACCGTCCGAGTGGTGTGACTGAAAACCTGCCTAATGGCAAAAACATTATACTATCTCTTTTCCAAAATACTAAGCCTTATCTTAAAAAGACCAATTTAGCAAACTAAAACAATGACATTTGAATACTTCACAACGAAGATACAATCCAAACTTTTTCTTCCTTAGGGTGCAATCACATAAAGTGATACATGTCATTCTCCTTAGTACTTAGATCACAAGTCAAAACAACATATCTCTAACATTTTCTTTACATCACAAGTTTTTTTCCTAAATGATTTAACATTTTATCATACACAATCTGTGCCTAACCCATGAATAATATTTCCTTTCAATGAGTGATTGCTCCCTCATTTCTTTGCAATAACGAGCTAGTTTAGGTATTTAAGAATTAAAACCATGACCAATGAGATAAAAAGAACCGTAAGACAACTATAATCTCAATTATTTCAGAATGACTAGTTGAAGCAATAGATCACGTAGTGGGAAGAGGACTAGAAAACACCCAAAGTCCTTTAAATGAGCCATCTCCTAGCTTGAAGTTGTGGCCTTCTCCAAACTTCACCTCTTGTGCGAGAACTCCTTGGTTATGTGACTCTCGACTATTGAGAAATGACAAATGATGTATGCTCTAGGAAGAGATGTCTTGAATCCTACATACATAGTGATGAGGAGAGTGAAGAAAGGTCAAAGACTATATAATGATGTACTTGGTTCACTTTTCAATGCAATATCATAGTACTTTTGTCCTTCAATCAAGTGTTTGTGCCATTGTTAAACACAAAAGATTGTGTTTATGAGTCCAAGTCTCAATCTTGGAACCTAAATCACTTGTGTGATAGTTGATCTTGATTGTCTCTATGTCTACATGAGTCTTGTCTACATCTTCCATCCTCCATAGCTCATGCCATGCTCTAGATCCACGTCTTTTGACATGCTATTAGAGCTCAGATGAACATGGCCCATCTTAATCTAGCTCTCCTCTTTGATCTCTCACGCTTTCTTAACTTCAGTCTAGCTCAATGCTAGCTTATGACCTCATTTTCACCTCTACCTTCATTCCAGCTTTCTTGGTTGCCATAGCCAAAATAGTACCTATCCTACTTTGAGCGGCTAGATCTCTCTCTACATGGTGCAGAGATCGGATGTTGTATGCATGCATAGTGAGCGTCGGAAGGTCCCCAAGAACAAAATAACTCTACTTTTGCACAAAAACAAGAGAAGACTTGCATGACATGAAGCAAAAGACCAATTGGGTACAATCTTCCCCCACGCCTTGTGTGACCGCTCCACAAAGCATGTATTTGATATATTATTGAACTCCAAGCTCAAAAAAATAGCCCAATTTATAATTAGCATGCTTTAGCTTTTATGTTTGCTTTTGTCCCACCAAAGAATTAAAGCTATTGGGTGCCCAAAGAGTCGGGCGATGCCCAAATACAATGTCCAATACAAATATTTAAATCGTGCACCCATGCGCATACAAAATAATAAATAAATATCAAGCGCTTCAATAAATAACCGCGTCGAAATAAATATAGGTGCCACGCCTAAGATGCGCGCCCATTAAAAATGATAATTTCTTCTAAATAACTTCAATATATGCTATCACCCAGTGCTTCCCAAAGCCACCGCTGCTTGCTCTATACATCAACTGAAGCATTCACAATTGTTAGAAAATAATAAAATTAAAACGACAAAAGTGAATACCTAGCAGTCTTCAGCTACAAAATAAATAAATTGGTTAGAACTCAATCCTAACCTTAATTTATTACGAGTGCGCACTCTACAATCATAAACGTCTATTAATTTAAATATGTATTTTGTAGAATCACCCACTATGGAATCACCCACTTGCACATTAAATTAACAAGATGCCTGAAAAGGACAGGCGTCCCCATCGACTTTTCACACAAGGAATCCACCTTGTGTATGAGCCCCAACAATAAATATAATTTTACATAATCCACTGCAAAACCTCATGGAATCCACTGTGGAATATACCTCATGGCATCATATCCCCAAGATGGGATAACAATTGTCCTCAATTGCTATTAGCTCAATGTGGAGCCAGCAGTGAGGGGTAAGCACTTAGGTCTCGAGTGTGCATCCATTGGGCCTCTTCAACAGGATGATTTTTAAACTTAACCAAATATCTAGAATATCTACGGCCAGTTCTAGTGATCATAAAGTCAATATCTAGAATAGTTTCAAGTTCAAGGATTTCAGTTTCTTCTTCTAGTAAAGGAGGGTTTTCATAGATAGGGTATACATGTAATTGGTCTCTAAATGGTTGTAATAAACTGATATGAAAAGTGTTGTGGATTTTCCAGTGTTGTCATAATTCTAATTTAAATGCATTGTCATTGATTTTGTGAATAATCTTGAAAGGTCCATAAAATCTAGGGGCTAACTTTACAACACGGTGTTTGTCAACACTTTGTAATCTTCGCTTTTCAATACGTAACCAAACATAATCATCAACTTTGAAACTCATAGCATTTCTTTTCTTGTTGGCTTGTTTTGTGTATGATTGCTAGGCTTTGGCAATCATATCTTTAACTTCATCAAAAATGGTAGCATGCATGTTAGCAATATCATCAACAGCTTGAACTTTGTTTGACAATGATGTAACAAGTGTAGGCAATCTATATCCATAAATAATTTCAAATGGTGCTTTCTGTGTAGTAGTATGTGGTGTGTTATTGTATGCAAACTGAAGTAAATGTAAATGTGTATCCCATGTTTGTGGTTTTGAAATTGTATATGCATGCAAAAGATCTAAAATGGTACTGTTATTAACTTTTGTTTGCCCATTTGTTTCAGATGAAATGTAGATGAAAAATCAATCTTTGTTCCTAAATTAGCAAATAAAGTAATCCAAAAATTATCGTAGAATCTAGAATCACGGTAAAAAATAATAGCTTTTGGCAAACCATGATTAGTGAAAACAGTTTTTAAGAACAATTGAGCAGTTTGAGATGCAGTTAATGTTTTCTTGCATGGAATGAAATATGCTTGTTTGCTAAACCTATCAATAATAGTCCAGATCATGTCATGATTAGCTTTCGTGTTAGGCAAACCAATGATAAAATCCATTGAGATCTGTTCCCATGGTCGTTCTAGAATTGGTAAAGGCATTAATAAACCATATTGTTTATCGTGGTGTCTTTTAACTCTTTGGCAAATTAAGCATTCAGATACAAAGTTAGATATACCAGATTCCATGTGTGGCCAATAAAAATCTTCAATCAGTGTACGTAAAGTAGAAATAATTCCTCTATGGCCTTGGTATGGGAGACAATGAATTTCATGCAAAACAAATGATCAAAATGGAACAGTTACACATAATCTTTTTTCATAAAACATAAATCCATCAGCGTAAGACAATGAATCAATGGGAATCCAGTTATTTGCAACTAATTTATTCCAATCAGCTTAAAAAGTAGGATCTTGGTCATAAGTATCTTTCATAGGGTGAAAAGAGTCAAAAGATATCACAAAAATATTATGTATAGTCGATCTTCTACTTAAAGCATCCGCAACAACATTCTCTTTTCCGGATTGATATTGTATGAGTGGATGAAAATTTTGAATAAAAGCAGCCCATTTAATGTGTCGGTCAGATATTTGTGGTTGACTAAGGAGATGTTTAATACTTTGTTGGTCAGTTTTGATCATGAATTCAAATCCCATTAAATAGTGTTTCCATTTACGTAAGGCTTGTACTAGAGCTAGCAATTCCTTATCATAGGTAGAATACTTAAGTTCAGAGGGTTTAAGTTTGTGGCTAGAGTAGGCTTTGGGATGAGAATCTTGCATAAGAACTTGTCCTATTCTACATCCACTAGCATCAGCAACTACTAAGAAAATTGGTCTATTGAAGTCAGGTAATTGCAATACATGAGCATGAGTTAAAGCATGTTTCAATAAATCAAAGGACTTTTGTTGATTTTCAGACCAATGATACACAATGCCTTTCTTTAATAGTTTTGTCAAAGGTAATGCAAGCAATGAAAAATTTCTCACAAATTCTCTGTAAGCTAGTAAGACCTAAGAAAGAACATAATTCATGCATATTTTTAGGTATCGGCCACTTCAAATTTGCTTCTATCTTTTTAGGGTCAACTTTAATACCTTCAGATGAGACAATATGTCCTAGATATTCAATTTGTGTTTGGAAAAATTTACTATTTTCAAGATTAGCATGTAATTGATTCTCTTTCAATAATTTGAAAACCAAATATAAATGTTCATAATGCTCATTCTCATTCTTACTGAAAACCAATATGCCATCAAATAAAACAATGACACAATGTTGATGCTTCAAAAATATGTGATTCATCATACGACTGAATGTGGCTGGTACATTAGTTAAATCAAAAGGCATAACAAGGAATTCATAATGTCCAAATTGAGTTCTAAATGCAGTTTTGTAAATATCAGATGTGTCCAATCGTACTTGATGGTATCCATATTTAAGATCTATTTTGCTAAATATTGTAGCCCCTTGTAGTTTGTCCATGAGATCATCTACCCTAGGGATCGGATATCTATTCTTGATAATGATCTTATTTAGGGCATAATAATCAATGAACATACGATAGGTATTATTTTTCTTCTTCACTAATAGTACAGGTGCACAAAATGGAGAACTACTAGGTCTAATGAGTCCTCGGGTTAACAATTCTTCAATTTGGGCTTGAATTTCTTTCTGTTCAATTTGGTTATGTCTACATGGTGCTTTACATGGTGGTTGTGATCCAAGAATTAGGTCTATCTTGTGATCTTTGGGACATATAGGTGTGGTAAGCCAGGTGATAAGTCAGCAGCAAAACAATCTTGAAATTGTGAAAGAAATTATGCATGCAGGATGCATCTGATTTTCTTTAGCTTCAATTTCATTCACCCATATTAAATAGGATTTGCTATCTTTTTGTAATGCACGTTTAGCTTGAGTATGACTAAGCAATGGAAAATTATCGAAAGTGTGCATACCATGCAATGTGATTTGTTTCCCATTAGAATGAATCTTCATTGAATGCGTGGAATAATCTATATCGGGATTATACTGATGATGCCAAGGCATTCCTAAGATAATGTCACTAGATTGCAAAGACACAACTAAGATATTTCTACGTTCAACATAATCACCAATTTTAATTTCTAAGTCATGCACTTCTTGTGTTCCATTGTATCTAGTGCCTAAGAATGCAACCTTGGTGCGATAATGTATAGAAATAGTAGGTAAATTCAATTCTTTGACCAATTTTGTAGAAATAAAGTATTGTGTGCTCCCATCATCATGTAAAACAGTCTTTTCTTTACCATGCATATGACATTTCATCGTTAATAAAGAATGGGAATTTGGCATACCTGGTAAAGTATCTGAAGTAGTACCAATATTATCATCGTCTCCCGTGAAATCTAGCATTTCTTCATGATCTTCATCTTCTGACGCTCCCAAATAATTGATATGAACAGTTGGCTTTTTGGTTTGACAATTCGTCGGTAGATGTCCAGGTTGATGAAATTTGTAACAAACTATGGGTTTGGCTTTGGATACATTATTGGTAATAGCAGAAAGTTTAGGAATGTTGGGATTTGGCTAGAGAGATGGCTTAGGGTTTGGATTTGTGTTTAATGGTAAAGTAGGTGGTAGTGTCCAAGATTTACGGAATGAAGATGGAAGGAAACGACTTTGATTGAATCTTTGAAAATTTGAATTGAATTGTTTTGAACCAAAGTTACCATTAGCTTGAAATTGTTGTAGTCGCTTCTCTCGTCCTCGAATTTTGTCTTCAATGTCATGGGCCAAGGAAATTGCATCTTCGTTGGCTTGAACATGTTGACTTCCGCATAAAAATGTCCAAGTAAGCCAGACATAAACTTGTGTTTATGGGTTGCCTCAGGTACATCTTCAAGCATTTGTAGTTGCAATAAAGCATTCCAAAAATGCTCGGTATATTGTGAAATAGGTTCACGATCCCTATGTTGCAGAAGATCCCATTGTTTGATAGCTTTTTCGTGGAATTGGGGGTGGAATGAAATTCTGCAAAAATTTCTTTTGGAAAGTCTCCCAAGTAGTAGGACAATCAATGCTCTTGCGACAACATTCCACCATAGGGATGCTCGGTCCACTAGATGATTAGTGACACACTTAATTTTATCTTTCTCAGCATATTGTTCTTCATGGAAATAATCATCAAATTGACTGATAAAAGCAAGTACAGTCTTTCCATCGCGTGACCCATTGAAAGTACGAAATTTGAAATTTCTTTTACTTATCTTTGTTACTTTTTGAATAGATTGCGCTTCAAGTGTTGCATTGATCGTACGTCATATAAGATCTTCAGATTGTGGTCCATCTTGGTTGGCGATAGATTGTTGCAAATTGGCCAATTGAGCTTGCAAGGTTTGACGTGCTCTTCGTTCCTCTTGAAGCTGCATCATAATCAAATCCAGTTTTTGCTCCATCGTTGGTTTGGGTAGATTACCTTCAGCCATAAAATCTTCCATGGTTTGATCAAACATCCTGCAAAATTCCAAAAGACCTCACACGCTTGAAATCTTTTTAGCAGGATGAGCGTAGCTCAAAGGCGAGTTTACAAGGCTTATTTCTCTTTTTTTTTAAATGGCTTTTTATAGTATTTCTCCTTTGCGAATGCTGACTTTGATATCACAGTTGCCTTCCAAGAAGATAATTCCTGTGTGTAGACTGCATGTTGCAAACTGTTTGCTAGAATCTGGCTCTGTCAATCCACAGGTGTGAACAGGGGCTTGCAGAGGGTTGAAGACAAGTTCGTGCGGTGGAAACTACCGCTATGAAAGAGAGTTGAAAATTGAGATTTTGAGCTTTAGTAAAGCTTTAAGCTTTAGTAAGCTTTTAAAGCCTTAGGCTTTAGTAAAAATTTAACGTTTTTTTTTTTAACGTCTGGGACAAGAGAACGTTGACAGTGGATTCGGCAACGTGCAGTACATGCTGCCACCGTCGACGAAAAAATTATGGGCCTTAAGCTTTATACAAATTTTTTATAAAACTTAATAAGCTTCTAATGCAAACTTAATGATGAATTGCTTATTTGCTCTGAGAGAAAAAAATGTCTTGTTGAAGAAGCTTCTTGTGTGGTCCTCCACCGCCGCAGAGGCCGGTCCTTCGCGATCCAAGTGCATAGCAGGGGGTTCTTGACTACCAAGAACATGCTAGTATTGACAAATTTCCACAAGACTGACTGTAGAGCTTGATCATTCCAGGAGCTCCGCCTTCGCACGAGATGGTAAGCGATTGGAAGCTCTCGATCTCAGCTTCGCTCTGATACCACTGATGCACAGATCGGATGTTGTATGCACGCGTAGTGAGCATCGGAAGGTCCCCAAGAACAAAAGAACTCTACTTTTGCACAAAAAAAAGAGAGAAGACTTGCACGACATGAAGCAAAAGACTAATTGGATACAATCTCCCCCCATGCCTTGTGTGAGCGACGCTCCACAAAGCATGTATTTGATATATTATTGATCTCCAAGCTCAAAAAAATAGCCCAATTTACAATTAGCACGCTTTAGCTTTTGTGTTTTCTTTTGTCTCACTAAAAAATTAAAGCTATTGGGCACCCAAAGAGTCGGGCGGTGCCCAAATACAATATTCAATACAAATATTTAAATCGTGCGTCCATGTGCATACAAAATAATAAATAAATGTCAAGTGCTTCAATAAATAAGTGCATCAAAGTAAATATTGGCACCACAGCTAAGATGCACGCCCATCAAAAATGATAATTTCTTCCAAATAACTTGAATACACACTATCGCCCAGTGCTTCCCAACACCACCACTGCCTGCTCTACACATCAATTGAAGCATTCACAATTGTTAGAAAATAATAAAATTAAACTGACAAAAATGAATACCTAGCAGTCTTCAACTACAAAATAAATAAATTGGTTAGAACTCAATCCTAACCTTAATTTATTACGAGTGCACACTCTAAACTCATAAACATCTATTAATTTAAATATGTATTTTGCGGAATCACCCGTTATGGAATCGCCCACTTGCACATTAAATTAACAAGACGCCCAAAAAGGACAAGTGTCTCCATCGACTTTTCGCACAAGGAATCCACCTTGTGTATGAGCCCCAGCAATAAATATAATTTTACAGAATCCACCTCAAAACCTCACTGAATCCACTGTGGAATATGCCTCTTGGCATCACTACATGCCATATCTTCCAATGTTTCCTTTTGGGAAAGTGTTTCCTACTTTCAAATCTTCTCTATGGCACATCAAACACCAACAACATTGTCAAAATTTGAGCTCACTATTCTAAAATGTGCCAATTCTAGTCCATTCCAGTCCTTACGTCGATTTGCCTCCTACACTGCGCGATTTGTCCTGCAACTATAGGGCTTTCAAAGAGCCATACCAAATCTCTCTCCCACTTAGAGGGTTCCCCAAATGAGCACCTTTATGAGCTGCATTCAGAAAAAAATCAGGCCCCTATCTACAAACCCTAAAGGGCAGCCATAGCCAAAGCTTCAAAACTTGACATTTTCACTTGTTTCTTCTCACTAAAGCTATCAATAGTGATTTTAATCATTGAGCTACACTCTCTAGAGCTCATTACAGATCTAGAAGTACCCAATAAGCTTAGAAGTCATCCACAAAGATTCAAGAGAAGACCAAGACTCCACACCCATTTCACCTCAAGCTTTCTTTTCACTTCATTTCACACTTCTCTTATCTCAAGGAAGTTCCTGCAATTCTGATTTGGTGATTCATAGAGTTTTTAGCAAGTTCTTTCCTATCAAATCAGAAGGAAAGAAATCACCAGCAACATTAAACTCAACATAAAGATCTTCAAATCTTCAAGCATAGTATCTATTGATACTCAACTAGTGTTATTTGGCACTAATTTACTTATGTTCTTGGGCAACTTACGTTCTGGTATTATCTCAGCTATTTGAAGCTGATCAACATGGTAGAACTTGAGAAAATAGTCAAGTTTAATGGAGAAGGCTTTTATGCCTAGAAGGAGAAGACCATGTACCACCTTATGTGGAAGGACTTGTGGGACCTATTCTTGAGGATGATGCAGATAGCAAGAAGGAAGATTATGAAGACGAGTTCATTGAAGAAGACCAGCTCAAGACATTTAGATTTTGCTACCGCATGTATTAGAAGCAAAATGTAATAGGTAAGTTAGGCAAGGCGAATCATCTTACATTCTGGATACTGAGTTAACTGGTCCAATAGGCCAAAGCCACTACTTTTGAAAAGAATTTTTATTGTACTTATAGTGTTACCGTGATATGTTCTTTTTGGCACAGTGGAAAAAGATGAACAACAAGGCTCTAGGCATCTTTTGTGAAAAGTGCGGATCTAGAGCATGGCATGAGTTATGGAGGATGGAAGATGAAGGCTAGATTCATGTTGACATAAAAAATGTAGAGCAACTGTTACATAAGTGAATTAGGTTCCAAGATGGAAGCTTAGACTCATAAACACAATCTTGTGTAGGACATTGACAATGACAAAGAGACTAAGTGAAAGTACAAAGCATCATAATATTACATTCATTCCATATGAAAGTGATAGAAAAGTACAATGCTTTATAGTAGTAGCTGGGTAGGTAGCATTCTGCACCATTGTGCTTATGGGATTCAGGACATCTCTTCCTAGAGCATACATCATTTGTCATTTCTCAACACCCCCCCTCAAATGATGAGTTCCTACACTTGTTAGCTTTTGCCCCCCTTCATGATGACATGGCCCAAGAGACTAGGTCATAGGCAGCCTAGTCAAGTTAAAGCTTGAAACTTTACATATTTGGCAAGGGTTTCTACAGAGCAAACCAGTAAGGGAAAAACATATGAAAGATACAATGAAAATTCTTTTAGAGCAATCTATCAAAGTTGTTGATGGTAGCGGAAGCATCTTCTTCTTCATTCATGAATTGGTTCTGGCGGTGATCATTCTACATCTATTGTACTCTTTTCTTATGGAAACATTCATTGGCTATACAGCCAGTCTTACCACAATAATGACATGTTATCAAATTTTTGTTATCGGTGTTGAATCCTCGACCTCTTCCTTTGGGTCTAGCAACTCCTTTAGTGTTGTATAAGAGATTTTCCCTAGATGATGGGATACCATATTTTGCATTATTGTTCTTCTATTTGTTCTCTTCATCAAGAAGAGAGTGCTCAATATCTTTAAGTGAGAGACTTGGAACATTACTTAGGGTGGACACAAGATTCTCATATGGATCCTTATTTACACTTGCAAGCAGTACGGCTATTGCTTCATCTTCATCAATATTCTTCTTAAGAGTTGCAAGCTAGGTTTTTAGGCTCTTGAACTTGTTAATGTGTACGGTCATGGAAGCACTGCCTTTTATATTCAGTTTATAAAACTGCATGAGTAATTTTACCTTTGAATGCTTTGCTTGGTATCAAACATCCTGTCAAGTTCCTCCCAAGCAGTTCTAGCATCTCTAATGCCAGAGATATGATGTAACACATCATCACTTAGTTCCTAGGTAATGATGCCTAGTGCCTTGTGATTCATCTTCTTCTATTCTTTGGTTTTTGGTGGAGATACTGCAAGGATCTTGCTTTCTGAATCTGCTTTCCCATCATCTGTATCACCTTCATCATCTTCAAAGAGATTCCATAAGTCTTTCCTCATGAGGTGGTACATGGTCCTTTCCTTCCAGGCATGGAAACCTTCTCCATTGAACTTTTCTATTTGCTCAAGCTCTACCATGTTGATAAGCTTCAATTAACCAGCAAAAAATTTGTATTTCAATGTGTCAAGAGACATGAGTGCAAGGTAATGTGAAGACACACTCTATAGTATCAAGAGATACTATGTCCGGTCTTAAGCTTGAGTCTTCTTCCTGCTTAATGGTGATTCTTAATGCTTCTCTTTTCCTTGTCTTGTCCTTCAACTTGAGTCCCCTCCTTGCTGGTAAGTAACTTGAGTTTAGTAGCAAATCTGAGGAACGATACTTGCCTTTGTCAAATGGATTTGAGAATGGAGTGAAGATAGAAGCTTGAATGTTAATGGCTATGGTGTTTATTAGGGTTTGCAGAAACATGCAACTGTTTTTTTTTGTTGTAGTAGTTCATACAAGCAATCATTTGAGACAAACATTGTTGGGAAGTATCCTATGAGGTAGGCTTCAAAATCCCTATATCGGTAGGATAGATTGCACCCCATGGAGGAAGATCTAATTGTACGTACATGGATTGGCACAGTTCAGGGCAACGACCATGAAATCTAGAAATGTTGGAGCATAGAGTGCTCAATGTCGTGAGCTATTATGGCAGAAAGTTGCATCTAAAGTAGAAGGAGAGATCTCCAAAAAAAATTGTGTGGAGATATTGCTTTGTTTGGGAGATCCAAGGCCTCCAAGTTAGGTAGGTGTTGTTGTCCACAAACACAGTTATGGCAGCGACACTAAAAAGAGGCAATGCTAAAGCTATAGTTGCCCAATGTCAATGATTGAGTACCAAGGAGGAGCTTTGGAAGCAAAGAAACACTTCTCCAAAAGGAAGTTCAGAGAGATTTGGTCTATGGAGAGAGATATGAAAGCTGACAGGGTGATGTTGACTCTATGGCTACCATGGAAGCTTCATTGAAGGTAGAGATACAAATGAAGTTGGACATGGGTTCCAGCACTCAAACTAAGCTAAGAAGAGATGGAGAGAAGCTAAGACATGCCCAATTGGGCTCTAATACCATGTGAAAAGTGCAGATCTAGATCATGGTAGGAGTTATGGAGAATGGAAGATGAAGGCTAGATTCATGTTAACATAAACAATGTAGAGCAATTGTTACACAAGTGAATTAGGTTCCAAGATGGAAGCTTGGACTCATAAACAAAATCTTGTGTAGGACACTGACGATGACAAAGATACTAAGTGAAAGTACAAAGCATCATGATATTGCATTCATTCCATATGAAAGTGATAGTCAAGTACAATGCTTTATAGTAGCTGGGTAGGTAGCATTTTGTGCCACTGTGCTTATGGGATTCAGGACATCTCTTCCTAGAGCATACATCATTTGTCATTTCTCAACATCATTGCCTAGGGACTATCTAATGATGTATTGCACCATATCTCTAGCATCAGAGATCTTAAAAAGGCTTGGGATGAGCTTGACAGGATCTTTGGAGCCAAAAACTCTAAGCTCAAGTTGTTAATGTAGTTCTATAAGCTTGACATAAAAAACACTACTTCTATGAGTATGCATATTAACAAATTCAAAAGTCTAAAAACTCAACTTGGCACTCTACAAAAAACAATAGATGAAGATGAAGCCATTGCCGTACTCCTTGCTAGTGTAAACCAGGATCCTTATGAAAATCTTGTCTCTACTCTCAGCAATGTACATAATTTGTCACAAAAAGTTATTTAACACTCTCTTCTTGATGAAGAGAATAAACAAAAGAACAAGAATGCAAAAGATAGCGTCCCATCATCTAGGGAAAATCTGTTATACACCAAAGGAGCTACTGGAGCTAAAGGCCGAGGCTGAGGATTCAACTCTGACAACAAAGATTAGATGGCATACCATTATTGTGGTAAGACTAGCCATATAGCCAGTGAATGTTTCCACTATAAAAGAGCACAATAGGTGCAGAATGATAAGCATCGAAATCATTTCATTAATGAAAGAGAAGAAGAAGAAGCTTCCGCTATATCAATAACAACTCTGACATATTGTTTTGAAGAAATTATTTTTCCCATAGTGGATCTTATGTTTTCCATCAGGGGAGTTTTGAGGTCTCGAAAATGCCTTGTAAGAGATCCTAGAGAGAGAAAACAATTTACGAAATAAAATCATTTTATAGAATTTTTAAAAGGTTTATATTTTGGTAAGTTAAAATATCAAAATTCATTAATAAGTCATTATCGTGATATTCTCGTGGTCACATCAAACCTAGAAATCTAGGTCGCCATAAAGTTGGCAAGGTTGTCATAATGAAGATCTTACCTCTCCTCATTAAAGTGAAAAGTAATATTCAATTTGAATTTTGGTGGATACTTGATTGCCTCCCTCCATCGTTTCTCCATCGTTTCTCTCTTTTTTTTTTCTCCTTCTTATTAGTCTCTTCTTTGTTTTCGTTCTTTCTTCTAATCATATCCTTAGCTATGGATCAATCACCCAATGATCTCTGTAACTCAGCTATGGATCAAACATCTAATGATCTCTGTAGCTCTCATAAAAGACCTCTCTATCATCTTCATATTGAGTTGGACAGTGAGTATGAACCAATAAGAAAGAGAACAAAATCTATCACGGTTACAGAGTCTATGAAACATATACTGAGGTTTGAAGGAAATAAGAATATTGATCTTTGGTTAGATGGAAAGCTATATCCCAAAGATCCTAGCAGAAATAGCACTCCTCCTTTCTATAATAGCTCGTCATTAATGAGGTTTATTGGTGATGGCTACAATGGATTTTTAGGTTATACACTTAATCTTGTTGCAGAAAAGGATATCCTTGGACTAGAGAATCATCTTTTGATGAAACACAATATGGAGTTGTTGTAGAAGCTAGAGGATTGTCAACAAAAAATTCATTCATTGGAAAAGCGTATCAAAGCTTATCAACAAAAGTAAACTTTATTAGGCCTTCGAAATCGACAAAGAGCTCTTAAAAATATTGAGAATCTCAAACGAGGAGGAGGAGGCTATGGTAAAAGAATCCAAGCAGCAAGGTATATTTTTTTTCACTTGAAAAATCTTAAATATGGTTTTATTTAAACTACTTCCATTGATTTGTGATGTTAATTTTGCTTAGATCTCTTCTACAACCAAATGCAAGTGAAAGAGATTCTTTAAAAGCAGCTCAATTTTATTATCATCTTCTTCCTTCAGTAGTTTCAAAGGATATTTTAGAGAAGAAGAAATTTAAAAAGGCAAAGAAACAATGCTTGGAGTCATTTGTAAAGGATCATTCTTTGGATTCTGAGTTAGTACAGAAGACACTGGATAGTATTGGTATCAGTCAAGATACTTATATGCAACTTTTCCAGCTTTTACAATCAAATATGAAGCAAGGACAGGTACACAATTGCATACTTCCGAAACCATTTGTGGTTAGGACTATAAGACAGAGAGTTAATAACAAAGTGATGGAGATTCTAGGTGAGCCTTTTCATATCAAGGCTAGCTTCAAGGGCAAGAAAAAGGAGGTTATATTCAATGAATTTAACAATATTTTCCTTGACTTGCCCACCCTACAATGCTTAATGATCAAATTTTATGACTTGTCAATAGCAAAGGCACAGGGAGTGGCTAGATTTGTGATTAAACTTGATGAAAGTGAGATTCTGATATGTAAAAAATTGGAGAGAATCTCTATCACCTTGATGAATAGAGCACTTTCGTCAGGTCATTGCAATCACTCAACATCATTTAGTGTTCAATCTGAATATAACATCTGGTGGCTAGGAGCATTTGAGGTAGATACTGAGAATTTTGATATACTATATTGGATTTTTCATCAAACATCAATACCTAATGTTATTCAAAGGCAATAAGCAGGAGAAGAGCTATTTGTTGAAGGATTTGGGAACTACAGGATTGAGTGGCACATAGCTAGTGACCTAAAGACACTCAAATGTATGTATAATGTATCAAAGGGAGCTAACTCGAGATCTCCTTGCTTATACTACATGTCACCAGCTGCAGAGTTAAACTCAAGCAAGTGGAATAGAGCTCCCTCTAGGCACAATAAGGATCCACAGTTTAAACCAGTCTTGGACATTCCTTTAGCGAATTCCCATATTTGTACACTTCATGCACTTTGCAAGATAATTGAAAAGCTTGTTCATCTCTATATAGGATTTGCATGGAAGTTGAAGCCATTATCAACTAGAACAGATGCTATAACAAAGGTTGAAAAAGTTCTCTCTGCAATTGGTTTGCATGGTGACAATGTTGTTATTGAACCAGATCTTCAAAAGTCTAAGGATGGTAATTGTGTCCCAAAAAAACCATCTATTGGTGGAGTGAAGGCTAGAAGGTTTCTAGGCTTTTATGGAAGACTTGGCAAGATAAACTCGAGAAATGGTGGCTCAACTATTAAATTTAATCAGTGGAAATCCCTACATAATGCAATTAAGGATCACACTGATAATGGACAAGCTCGAAATAGAAAAGCTAAAGTTTGGGAAACACTAGACAAAGTGTTTTTTTATTGTGATAAGATTGAATGGAATGATGATGATCTCAAAGACTTTAAAAACCAATTGAACCTTTTCAAAAAGGCGATGACAGAAGCTTGGGGTGATCAACACTTTACTCACTATATGGTAAGAAGTTTGTATATGTTTGTTTCTTCATTGTCGAACTCATATAATGTTTTTTAATAACTTTCTTTATTTGTTGACTATGCAGCATATTCTATACAACCATGCTCCATACTTTATTAAACAATATGGATCTTTATCTATCTGGTCAACCCAAGGTATGGAAAAATCACATTATCAAGCAAGAACAAAATATTTCAGACACACAAGACATGGAGGTGGAAGACACAAAGCCAACAGTTTATTAGAGGTCTTTCAATGGTTCTATCGAAAAAATTGGCATAAATTCAAGCTTAAAGATACAACCACATCAAACAATACATCATCTTTAGCAAGGACTATACAAATTGTTACCCAAAGAAGAAAAGATAGATATTTAAATTCTTGCGCAAAGCAAAGATTTACAGAATGGTTACAAACCAAACAAAGAGTTTGGAAAAGATGGGTTTCAAGAAACCCTTAATCTTTGGCATCTTCTAGTCTGATTGTGTTGTAGAAGAGTCCTTAGTTTCAGGCACCTCAACAGGGCCTTCAGAGGAGTCCTTGGTTTCAGGTAGCTCGACAGGGCCTCTAGAGGAATCTTTTGTTTCATCCCACTCAATAAGACCTCTGTATTTCAAAAACTCTTGTTTCCGATAGCTTGGAAGAAGCTTCAAATTCTTACTATCTCCTACATAAGAGAGCAAATAGGAGCCAAGAACTCCAAAATATCTAGCTCTAGATCCACTGTATCCAGGCATGAAGCCAAAAACTCTTATGGCTTCTTCCTTCTCCACCAAAATGATCTTGTCCAAACCTCTACTGAAAACTTGAGATCTAATTACCTTTGAGATAGCTCTCAAAACCATCATTGGTAGACTTGGAGAGCTTGACAATCTACTATGATATATTACAATTGTTTGATTGTTTAAGTTTCCAATATAATGGCCAAGGCTTTGATTTTTTCCAAGCTTCATTGGCCTAGAGCCCTTGGCCCTTCCAAGAAAGTTTTCCAGATCTTCAATCTCAATCTATAGAACAAACCACAACAGTACAACATAAACTCAATGGGTAACTTCGAATTATATTTCATACCTTAGGGTGTTCGTCTTCTTCAAGAAGACTATCATCATAAAGATTTATTGAACTCTTGGGCTTCTCATCTGATGGAGACTTCAATCTCTCTTCATACCCTACATCATCAATATGAAGTTTCTTCTGGACCTGCAAGAACTCTTCTTCTGTAGGTAGCCCCCCCTTTTTGTATTCTATGATCTGATTAATACATGTATGTAAGGCTATAGAGCTATCTTGGAAATTCTCTCCCTCAAGATCAAGACTTGCTAGTGGTTCTTGTTCATAACCTATAAAATTCATGTCATTTTTGCCCCAACCTGCAAGGATTGCTAAGCAATAATCTTCTCTAAGATCAAAAAGATGTTGAATATCATTTAGCAACACATATCTCTTCTTGTTGATAAGATAAGTGGAAAATGTTGGAACACAGGCAAGAGGACCTTCTTCATCAACCTGTGCACTTGGCTCGATCTCCTTTTCTTTCACCATTGGGATATTGTCACTCTTGAATAAACCTACATCAAAACCTTGGACAAGTTGATTCTCAACATCTTCTTGGAACATCTCCTTCTTCTCTTCGACCTCCTTATCCATACTTACAATATCCTCTAGCTTTCTCTGTTGGTCTATATCTGAAGAAGAATTTTCCATGTACTGAAGATACACAATAAATCCAATGTCCTTGTGGATCAGAAGGCATTGGTGTTGGTACCTGTGGAAAGGGCAACATGTTTCTTTCTTTCTGAATTCCTCTTCAATGAGGTTGAACCTGCCTAGCAAAGTTGACCTGGATGTATTGGTGGCTCCCATGACATCACTATAATGAACAAATCCATTGACTTTCAAACCTTGCACATGTCTATCATAAAAACATCTATACTCCTTAAGTTTATCTTCAAGATCCTCCAATAGCTCCTTCAAATCAAAAGGAACATTGAAAATTTCCCTGATATAGCCAAACTTGGAAGAATTTCCAGTGGTGTGTAAGAAATCAAAGAGCCTATCATCAGATGTCTCAATTATCTCCTCCTCATCCATTCCTTCCAAAGATAGCTTCCTCTTTGTCATCTTGACCAGGAAAATATTTATCCCTGAAAAAAAAGCTGAATAGAACCAATATCCAATAAAACAAGATGGAACCATGGAAAGAGGCCCCAAAATTGATTTTCCAAGAAAAAAAATCAAAAAATGAGAAATTTTTTAAGTTGACCAGTGAAACGCAAAAATTCAAGTGTCCAAGGCAAATGCCTGTGAAGAAATCGTGTTTCACCGAACACTACCTTGAAGATAAAAATTATTCCAATATCTCACCGGTGAAACGCGATACTTAGCAAAATATCACTAACAGGGACATTGTTTCGCGTTTCATTGGTCAAAAGATGCAAATCAAGGAGAGAAACATTTCTATGGAGACACAGAAATTGATGATAAAATCATTTTTGGAAAAGCTATGCTGCTTTTAAAAGATACAAAGCACATAACATCTGTAATTATTCAAGTGTTATAAAAAATTATTTCTATATTAATCAAATTTATTTTGTTAAAATACTTGTAATAAAAAAAATTGTTACCTATCAAAGATAGTTGAACTGCTCTCCACACAGGAAGCAAGGACCTTGAAGGGAAGTCGAGACGAAATTTCGGCAAAAAAGAAGACAATGTCGGAGAAATGGCTTTGAAATGCTTTTATATTGACCGTTAAGCATATGGTGCTAGTTCCAACGAAAAAGTTTGTGTAATAATGGAAAATTATGTGTACACGTGTCTCACTTAACACACCGTATCAAACTCCTCAGAAGACATGCGCACTCTCTTTTTCCAAAAATACGTCACACGTGTGTTACATAACCCTTTTCCAAGTTAAAAAAAAAATCCGGTAAGCGAGAGTACGTCACACGTGTGTTATAAACACTTTGCCAAGAACGTTGAGTCCATGCAAATTCACCGCCTTCGCCTTTCATCACATTTCATCACTACTCCACCTTTACCTTTGGTGTTCCTTCCAATCTCCAAGCATTTTACTGCTTCCCCAACAAAGGAAACCTTCAAGCATATTGTCGTCTTTAGGCTGAGATTGTGAAGAACAAGCTAAAAAGAAGGTATGGTTTCTACATCTTGCTTTTCAATAACAGGCTCCATTCAATGCATTCTTTTGATACTTTTCCTTAATCCTTTATGTTATTATGAGCTTATGACCACTACAAAAGAATTTTTTCCACAGTGGGAGCATTCCTTAATGTTGTGGAGATTTAAGGAAATCTTCAAACTTCTTCCCTAATTCTGTGGATATTTTATGTAATCTTAAAAGCTTTCCTTAGATCAAAGCTCTTTTTTCTTGGTTTTGTTGATTTTTATGCTATTCATGAGTTGTCCGGTGAAACGTGAAAATAAGGTGCTTCAAGCAGGTCTCCTGGCTTAAATTCGCGTTTCACTGGATACAATGGATAACAAGTCCGGTGAAACGCGAAAAGAAGCAGCTGCAAGGAGGCACCTTGCTTGACACTCGCGTTTCACTAGACATCTCGAGAAAAATTCAGCTGAAACGCGAAAATGCCATGCAACATGGATACCTCTTGTCTGGGACTCGCATTTCGCTGGACATGCTGGAGAAGAAGTAACATGTCTTTTTTTGGCAGATGGCTAGGACTAAGGCAACAGCAAGAAAAGAGAAGATTGATCCTAGGGATTTAGCATCAAAGATTCATCAGTCTTCAAAGCCTCAGAAGCTCTCTAGAAAGTCAAAGCCAAGGAGAAAGTTTTCTCAAAATGTCAGGTGCCTAAGGGAGATTAGGAAGGTAGTAAATGCTCTTGACAATGCAATTCCAAAGTTGTCTTTTCAGAGGCTTGTCAGGGAAATTTGTGACAGATATAGTTTGGATAGTTTCAGATGGACAAGAACAGCTCTTAATTGTATACAAGAAGCCACAGAGGATTTTTTAGTTGAGTTTTTTCAAGATGCCTACATTTGTGCTGCTCATGCTCATAGGCTCACACTCATGGACAAGGACATGGTAATTCTTAGGAGGCTAAGATATAGATTTTCAAAGGTCCTTAAGCCAATTCCCCTCACTGATATGAAGATATTTAATATCCTTAATGCGCCCCCAGCTAGGAGAAAGAAAGATGATTCTGGTCTCAGGGTTGAGGATGTCACCCATGAGAAGGATACAAGGCAACATGAAAAAGAGGAGAAAGCTAAAGAGGAACAAACAGATAAATGGAGAGAGTATAGGAGGCAAAGGGTTGAAGAAAGGGAAACAGAGCAACTAGAGTCCTTTGAAAATGAGCTAGCCACCCTTCTTGAAGCAGCTAATCCAAAAGGATTCAATGTGTTTTGTTTCTTACCTGGTGACTTAGGCAAAAGAACTGAGGTTATCCCCTTTGATGCTGCATGTGTTTAGATTCTTAAGGATAAAAGAAGAGAAGTAAATGACAGTATTATTCTTGTTGGCCTAAGGTATGTCCATCCATAATTACTTATACTTTTTGATTTTTTTTTAACAATAAGATTTTTCTTGTTTATACTCACTATTTCTATGCCTTTTCTAGGTGTATAATGCATGAGTTTCCTTTGGATATACAACAAAAATTTGAGGTTCTTGATCCATCTATCTCATTCTTTATGAGGAATGAGCTTGATACAAGTTTTATTGAGCATGGCTCAATTTGATTAACTTCGATACTTTGGAGCTCCTTATAATTCCATATAATGAAAAGTAAGTGATTCAATATTCTATTAGAGTTTTTGAGATTTTATCCTACTAATTTGTTGAGATATGATCGCTTTTAGTTCTCATTGGATCTTGATTGCAATAGACCTTGTGGATAAGCAATGCTTTTTAATCAACTCTATGAAAGGAAGCCATGGAAATGCTAAATTGTAAGTTATATTATCTAAGGGCTCCTTGATATTTCAATTCTTTTTTTTGTAAGTACTCTAAATTTCAACATATTTTATATACAGAGGTGCCAAAAGATTAATTGAAGAGCTAGAGAAAAGACCCCCTATGCCGTCTGATTTGCTTGCAACAATGCAATATAGACAAGTTGCGGTAAGTTATTCATTAAAATAATTGAAACATGAGTTTATTCTATGAACTACCATTCATCCTCTCTATAGTTTTACTTTGTGTTGGTGGTTGCAGTGTCCCCATCAGGATGATACCCATTCTTGTGGCTGGAGGGTGATTGCAAATGCTAGAAGAATGGCTAACTTTGTTTATCTTAATGATGATAAACATGTAAAGGTAATATGAAAGATGCTAAACTTTAAGATAGATATTAATTGCAAATAGTCCATTGATGATAAAAATATAGTCTATTATAAGAACAATAATGAACTAAAACTCTTTTTTCTATAAATGTGTGACAGTTTTCGAAGGATTGCTATACATCTGAGCATGTTTGGTACATCAGAGCAAAGCTCTTGAAGTATATAATGGTCAATTGTATACAACCAGCAACAGAGATTGGTGGGGATTTGCACCATGAAGGAGATGCGGTGCCTATAACCACGGAAGGCAAATCCACAGCTTTAATACCTTCTATACCCAAGACATCAAAGAAAGGCAAAAGGACTCCTAGAAAGGATAGTTCTCCAAAAAAGAAATAGCTTCGCCATATCGCCTTGTAAGCCTTCATATATAGAAATTTGCCCTTCAGCCCTTGTATATCTCATAGAGATGGCAGATAAACATCTGCTACAAAATTTGTACATATATTTTATATTGATAGTAAAGATATCTTTTCTTTAATGTCATTGCAGTGTATATTATTTTCTCTCCTTTTCGATATCTGCAAAAAATAAATTACAAATGTTAGCTAGCTAGAAAGTGAGATCTTGATATACATCTAAGTAGATATAATATGATGTGAAAACTTACTCGTTTCTTGTCAAGTTGGAATACAAAGGAGCATGGTAGTTCAATGTCTTCATTTTGTAAATCCATCCTCACTTGATGTAGCGTACATGATTTTGTGATCTTTAAGATTGCAATAATATCCTCATTGAACCAAATATCAAGATCCACTATAGGATCCTTGCTTAAATCATTAAGATTCTGGTCTAAAGCAACTAGACTACTACCAACAAAATGCCATTGACTATAGTAAAAGCTAAGAATAAAATTTTGAGTAGCAATCATATATTTACAAGCTATAGAGTCTTGATCTATCTTATATATAATTTTTCATTCTGTCCTTGTATCCCATCCTTCATCAACAAATTGTATGATATGATCATATGTTAGTCTCTTCACTGAAAGCATGGTTTTTGTTATTCTTATCTCCATATTAGAGAAGAAATCAATAAATATATTAATAGGCATAAATAAAGTAACTTTGCTTAGCCTACTTGAGATATTAGATTTTAGTGCTTTCTGGATCTCAGAAAATATCTTATATCTATAGCCCTCACTAGTAGCTGGACTCGGCAAAGGCCACTCAAAGCTTGAAAAATCTGGCAAAGGAAGGAGTTTTATTGATCCCCAATGCCAATGCCGCATAGGAATAACATAAGAATGGTCATAAAAGAATATTCCATTCTCTGCAAGCTCTGTCTTCTTTTTGCCTCTATACATTTCTTCTCCAATTGAACCATGTATAACATCAATAACATCAATAATAGATTCCACTGGTTGCCATTCCTCAAGATTAGAGGGATAGACATCTACAAGACAAACAAATATTATAATGGAAAAACCTAAACCATATTTAAGAAAGGAAAAACTTTAAGAATTAAATTCTTACAATTTGGTCTATGCATTGGAAGCTTTGAAGATCCAGGTTTCAAACACAGCTCTCTATGCATGAATACATGTTGCACTAGTACCTCTTTGATGCTATTCTTATTTGCTCCAAGCTTAAAATCTCGGATTTTGCCCTTCCAAGCAGAGATAAATGAGCTCTCATGTCTTTGCCTTTTTCCACGTTTTTCTTATTGCATGGTGATCCGACTACCTTTGCTAATGATAGTAGGAATCCATCTTCCATCAGTTTGGAATGAGTTAAACACTGATATGGATGTGATTTGGGAGCTTGGACGCCTTGTTGAAGGTCGAATTTCTATATCCATGGTAGAAGAGAGAGATACATGCACAGAGAGAGAGAGAGAGAGAGGACTAGGCTACCATAATGGAGGGAAAAACAATAGAGGAATAAAAGAAAGGAGGGAAAAAACTGAGCGCCATGCTTTTCACCAATTTGAATTTCGATTACATTAGTCATTATCATTAATCTAGAAACATCATTAAATAAAAGTAGCCGAGACTCTATGCCATTAATGCAAAAGATGTCATAATCACAAATATAAGAGACTAAAAATACATAATAAAAATACAAATTCGTAATATTATCATATTTATATATTTTTGTAAAATGATTTTTTAATTTTTTTTAAATAGAAGTTTCGTTACGGAGGCTTTGCTCTTATTGGTCTAGAGCACTCTCTCTCCACATCCTAAAAGGCATTTTCGAGACCTCAAAACTCCCCTAATGCCATACTGGATTTCGTTTCCCTTAGTGGATTTTCTTTATAAAACAAAACCCTTACCAAAGATATAAAGTTTCAAGCTTTAACTTGGCTAGGCTACCTATGAGCTAGTCTCCTAGGCCATGTCATCATGTAGGGGGGACAAAAGCCAACAAGTGTAGAAACTCATCATTTGAGGGGGGTGTTGAGAAATGGCAAATGATGTATGCTCCAGGAAGAGATGTCTTGAATCCCACATGTACAGTGAGGAGAGTGGAGAAAGGTCAAAGACTATATGATGATGTACTTGGTGTACTTGATTCACTTTTCAATGCAATGTCATAGTACTTTTGTCCTTCAATCAAGTGTCTGTGCCATTGTCAAACACACAAGATTGTGTTTATGAGTCCAAGTCTCAATCTTGGAACCTAGTTCACTTGTGTGACAATTGATCTTGTCTATGTCTATGTCTACATCTTCCATCCTCCATAGCTCATGCCATGCTCTAGATCCATGTCTTTTGACATCGACAAGAGATTTTGGCTATTCAATCTCTCTCTCTCTCTCTCTCTCTCTCTCTCTCTCTCTCTCTCTCTCTCTTTATGTGTGTGTGTGTGTGTGTGTGTGTGTACACACATATATATGTGTGTACACATACACACACACACATATCATTCAATAGTATCTTTGTCCTATAATGCCAATTCCAAAGACTAAAGTCTAAGGCTTTTTATAAGCCTTGGGGGTGGAGGGGAGTGGTATCCTCCTGCCTCTCCTCATTAATAATTGAGGCTTGCCATGTGTTTCTAATCACATGCTAGGGGGAAGGAGAATATATGGCATGCATGATAAGCAATGACCTCAATGATGGATTTGATGGTGGAGAGGGTGTTTACATGGCAAGGTGGAGTTGCAACTATGGTGCATTGTAGCAATGGTTGGTGGATGCGAGAGTGGGTGGTACGATGACTTATTAGTAGACGACCTTTGGTAAGAAAAAGATAAGCATCTAAAGTTTTAATCTTTAGATTAATCACCCCAAAACCCCTGATTCACACGCAGGTGTCGAGATATTATGTCCTCTCCCCCTTAGAGGAATTGAGATGTCCTCATCTCGAAGCTAGTGATATCATTCTTCTAGGGTAAGTTGGATTATGGAAGTTTTGGATTAGGACCCACCAAGCTTATGATGTGCTACTCTAGTTATATACAAGCACTCAAACTGCAAAGTAAAGCAATGATTTACAAAGACAAGGTATAATAGCCATTGCAAGGTAGTTTTGTTACTAGTACAAGGCTTATTACATCTCATGAATATATTTCTAGAAATTCTTATCATCTTCAAAGGTTGTAATGGCCTCTAGGCCTTCATCACTATCCGATTTTTTAGGGAAGCAGAATCCTGAACTTATGTAGCTTCGTTTTGTTGTCGATTCCTCCTCTTCATGATCCAATTCAGAGTAGTTGGCTTGGATATTTCCTAGCTTGTTGCAAAGGAAACATCGATGATTAGGGCATCTCCTTTGGATGTGCCGTATCCCACTACACTCATGACACTTCTTTCCTTGGTCCTTTGACTCATCATAATTTTCTTTGGTATCCACTATGAGATAGTTATCTTTAAGAATATGGCCTCCATTAGGCCCAATCAAGGCTTTGTCTCATATGAGAGTATCTTGCAATCTAGTCAACCTTAGGGACTCTGGACAACTATCTAACAATTGATTCAATCCATAGTAGAATTTGACCACCCGTTGGAAAATATTCATTGGTGGCATATATTTTTGAAGTATTATGAACTGAGAATAATAGGGTTCCAAGCTTAATCTTAGTTGGCTATGTCCAATACTCTTTACCCCTTGCTTGTATCCTGGGTTAGTTGACCATATTTTAACAGTGAATGTAGTTCCACATGTATCTTTGTGGTATCGTTGCCTTGGGCACATGTCTTTGAAAGGAATGAAAATTCTTATCCATTTGCAATATCTTCCACTCCTTAACTATAAATGTTTTAAGTCTTGTGATAATTGTTTATATGGTAGGTAGACACACAATATGAATAAAAAAATTTGATATGACACGCATGGATGAGACTTTGGCTCTTGTTCATTTGGATGTATGTGATCCCATGCCCCTGCAAGTCATTAGGTGGCGCGAAGTATTTTGTTACTTTCATTGATGACTATATGCATAAGGCTTGGGTATATCCTACTAAGAAGAAATTGGAAGTTCACAGTATGCTTAACCAAGCAGGCTTATCATAGCATTTTTGGACTGAGACAATTACTACCGCCATACACTTGATATTTCGGTCCACATGTACTGCTCTTGACTATCAGGTTGCTGAGAAGGTATGGTCTGGAAACCTCTCTCACATGCTCATTTGCATGTCTTTGATTGTGAAGCTTTCTACCATGTACCCAAGGACAAGCTAGATCCTAAGTCTAGGAGATACATCTTTCTTGGTTATAGGGATGTAGGTGAGATGGGTTATCACCTATGGGCTCCATAGACTTGAAAGGTCATCCATAGCCATGATGTTGTTTTCCATGAGGAGAAAATGCATAAGTAGCTATGTAGGCTGATCTTTCAAAAGGAGCCTTTTGCTACTGTATAGCTAATTAGACAGCCTACAGTAGTGGTTGATGCTCCAGTGGCCCATGTCCTCGATATTCTACATAATACAGTAGTGCTTTGCTATACAAGTGGGTGTACAAGTTGAAAAGTACCCTTGGATGCCCCAAGCCAGAATACAAGGCCAGATTGGTTGCTAAGGGCTTCAAGCAGGAATATTATGTGAACTTTGATAAAGTCTTTTCTCCTGTTGTGAAGATGACTAGTCTACGCTTAGTACTGACTTTGGTTGCTCAGCTTGACTTTGATCTTTATGAGATGGATGTCAAGACAACTTTTCTTAATGGAGACTTGCATGATGAGATTTACATGGAGCAATCTAAGGGTTTGTTGAATCTAGCAAAGACCACCTAGTGTGCACATTGAGGAAGAGCCTTTATGGCCTTAAGTAGGTACCTAGGGAATGGTACCACAAATTTGATGCTTTTATACATTCACAAGGGTATTTCTGTAATGATATGGATTCATGTTTATACATGAAGAAGGCTCGTGATGGTAGACTTATGATTTTGATCCTCAATGTGGATGATATGTTGATTGCTAGGAGAGTTGGACACCTTGAAAGGTCAGCTCAAGAAGAGCTTTGAGATGAAAGGACATGGGGCAGGTCCCACATATTCTTGGGATACAAATTACACATGATCATTCTAGGAGAATACTTGTCACAGAAGAAGTACATCCATAAGGCCCTCTCTCTTAGCAAAGTGCTTTGCCTTCCTTAGAAAGTTGATGGGCATTGGATGAGATGACGTCTTTATTCATCCTTTTGTACTTACGTATATTTATACTTTGTCATTTTTTTCTTGTTCTCTCCTCACTAAGATACATTCGCCTTTAAGTGGAAGGTTGTTGGGGGTAAAGGTGCATGTGCGTAGCCGCTCATGTATTAGTTACACTGACAATACCTGCATATCCACACACATGTACATTGCATATAGCGAGCTCCCATCATTGTCCCTTCATTCTTTATCCTTTCAGTGACATTTGAATCAAGGGAAGGCCAATCACACATTGTGATTGTTGGAGTTTTCACATCTTGTATGTGTGTTTCTTGAATCAAAGGAAGGCCAGTCACACATTGTGATTGTTGGAGTTGTCACATCTTGTGTGTATGTCTCTCTTTCTCTTATTCTTGCTCCTTCCACCGTAGCTCTTGCTTACTCTCTGTGCTTTCACTTCAAGGCTCACTCCCTTCACAACCTTCAACATCTATCTTAACATTAGATTATTTTTCCATGAACTCAAGTGGCTTAATTTGCTTCAAGAGAGATTTCTTTTCTTAGATTTTAACATTCATTTTTATAGAATGTGCTTGATAATCAATATAATATCATTTAAGGGGTTTCTTTCATGATAGCTTCAACTCTTTCGCTCTTGAGCTTACAAGTCAAAATGTTAAGGCAACATGCGTATGAATTATTGCTAACTTATTCATTTTGTTTTGCTCTGATATATACTACGTGTATTGTGCTTGTCAAACACTTTCTTGATGGCCCAATTTGGGTAGCCAATCAATAGATTATTCTAGGGAATGCAATCTGAAACTCTATTGGAATATCGTGGACATTGTTGCATAGGCTAACTTGAGTCTATCTCACAAGGGAAGCTGTGCTTCATACCCACAAGGATCGACATGAATCAAGGCTCCTAATAATGTTAGGTATCCTAATAATTCACCTAGTATCAGCTGCGAGTCACTATATTTTTGCAAGTCAATTCAAATCAAAGCATATCAATGCCACACTTCATAGTGAGCTTGTAGAATATAGTCCCGACTTCAATCTCCTAAAACGGCATTGATCAGGATCTAAGATGATATACTAGGTGGTCAAGCATTTGGCCTTTTCCTAATTCTAGCACCTTGAAGGAAAACTCTCAACTCACTAAGACTATCATCAATAGGATGAACCCATCAAGGTTTCGCCTTTCACTTTTCTCAATGGTGTGTTCTAGCTATTTAATTAAGCTAACACATTTATGATTGACATGTAAAGATAGCTCTCTTAATTGACCTTTAAAGTCACTAGGTTCGTTCACGTAAATTATACCACAATACTCAAACATGATAAAGCAATCCTTTGTCAAGTAGTTCAAAACAATTTCTTTATTCATCTTCTTATTACATCTTTTTTTCTCAAGTATACAAGAGTATTACAATTTCTCCTTCCACCAATACAGAAGTAATAACGTGAAGGTTCAATCCCCCCAAGATTCCACTCTTAACTAAAATCAGGGCTTCCCAAGAATATTGTATTTAGTTACCCTAGGCAGTTCCTAGTTATATAAGAAATTTACTAGCTAGAGCCTCCCTAGCATCCTTACCACCTCCTATTTAAGGTCCTTTATAGGAAGCCATCTCTCTCAATCAAGGCTCATTTGGCTCTCTTAAGTAGTAAAACTAACCCCCTTGATGTAAGGTTCCGCAACTAGCCTTGGGAGAGATCTAGTGCAATCTTTGAACTTTTAAGAATACACAACCAATGCAATCAGCTTATCATCATTAGCAAGGAAAACATTCCTTTCCCATAATATCAACCAAGCAATCACTTAAATATCCCATAAGAGTCGACCAACTTATCTTGGCTAGAAAGACCATCTCTTTCCCAAAACAAAAGCCTTATCTTAAAAAGACCAATTCAGCAAACTAAAATAATGACCTTTGAATACTTCACAAAAAATTTACAATCCACACTTATTCTTCCTTAGCGTGAAATTACATAAAGTGATACATACCATTCTCTCCCTAGTATTTAGATTACAAGTCAAAATAACACATTCCTAACCGGCTTTTTACATCATAAGCATTTTAACTAAATGATTCAACATTTTATCATGCGCAATCCATGCATAAGTCTCTTCATCCTAATCCCATGAATAACCTTTCCTTTTAATGAGTGATTGTTCCATCATTTCTTTGCAAAAGTGAACTGGCTTAGGTATTTAAGAATTAAAAACATGACCTATGAGATAAAATGAACCATATGACAATTATAATCTCAACTCTTTCATTATGACTAGTTAAAGCAATAAATCATAGAGTATTTTCCTTTCAAGGTAAGATACACCACCCAAACACCCTCGCAGGTGGCGCCTTCTTTCCAAATATTAGCTGAAAAAGTGGGCAAGATCCATGATGATGTGGTTCCTCTGCCCAGATAGGGTAACTTGCAAGCTAATTGAATAATGGAGCCTGGTCACATTGGGACCCTTCTTGGTGACCCTGTTCAAGTGGGCAAGAGTCTGAATTATTTACACAATACACCATGTGAACATAAATGTCCAACCAAGAGTTGCACCTAGCAAGACTTGAGTCCACAACCTCATAATTATGAACCCAAGCTTAAACCAATGGGACACCTCTAGCATTTCTATGTTTGTAATAGGACTGCAAATGAAAGATTCATCTCAATCAATAAATCTTTCCTCCTCTTCTCTGTTCTGTATCTTCTAATCAACCTGCCAATAAGATATCTGCCATCAAATAGGCCAGCCGAAGAATCTACCTACCTCTACAAGTTGTTAAAGTATTTGTCTCCCAGGTCTTGAATTTCCAAGGCACTCAAAGGGCAGAGCTGATTATTATGTGGCATGACAACTTTGCCCTGCAAGTAACTTGCTGTCCCAGACAGATGTTATGAACTTGAAAAAGAACAAAAACACACAATTGAGGCCCAGGAGGGAGTTCAATCTCGTCACATTTGTTTCAGTCCTGAAAGAATTAAGTTCTTTTCAAGCATTATACAAGCTAAGAAAACTGAAAGGGACTGGAAACCAGAGAGTTTCCCAGCTAACTATTGCCAATGTGACAAACCTCTCCAATTCCCTTGGGACAAATTCATTGAACATAGTAGGGCTGATTCAGTATCTTTCAGGCTGGCATAGAGTTTCTCAGCTAACCATTGCCACTGTAATAAACCACTTCAATTCCCTTGTGACAGCTTCATTGAACATAATAGGGCTGATTTTTTATCTTTCAGACTGTTCACTGCTCGTGCTGTGTGATGCTAGAGGTGGAGGCCAAGCACATAGCTGGAGAGTAGGAAATCCCAAGCAAACTGAGGTTGGAACAATGTGTCCACAAGAGGCAACACAGAATGCAAACTTGCAACTTGCAGGCACATGTTGGCATGTGATTACCTGCTGTCACAAAGATCCTTCTCCTAGTCATGTTTCGGGACTCCATCTGTTTTCAACTTGCATCTATCCCTGTTGTTTCCTAACTAACAACAAGCTTATTATATGAAGCATGATGTCCATGGATTTGCACCATTTTGTGGAAGTTAATATGTTGTATTTTGTTCTCACGTACTCTGTTCCACAACTGAGTCCACCTCTGGTACATATCCTTGCTTCTTAAGCACTCTATTCAACATTCTAAACCTGCCAAATTCACCTTCTACTTTTGCGACACCATTGTCTGCCACAACAAACTCCTGTGGCTTTTCCTTAACCTCAATCCAGGCCTTTCCAGGTTTTTTCACTACACACATATCTTTCCTAAGCTTTTGCACTCCCTCGGCATCCTTCCACATGTGAGTGTCAGCATAAATATTTGACATTAGGGTGTATCCTGAGGCATCACCTGAGTCCATCTGTAGGAGCTGCTGGAAGCATTTCTTTGCTAGCTTCATGTTACCATATGTCTTGCAGCTGGTTAGTAAAGATGTCCATTGAATAGCATCAACCTGGATAGGCATGGATTTTAGAAGACCTTCAGCTTCATGCAGCTTCCCTGCTCGGCCAAGAAGGTCAACCATGCAGCTATAATGATCAATGTTTGGATTGATGTTGTGTTCTCGTATCATGGATTTAAAGTACTGATAGCCTTCTGTCAGCAATCCAGCATGGCTGCAGGCATTCAGAACACCTGCATAAGAGACACCATCTGGACACAAGCCATAAGCAAGCATGTTCATGAACCATTGTAAAGCACAAGTCCACCTACCAGACTCAGCAAAACCTGCAACTATAGCACCCCATGCCACAACATTTTGATGTGGCAACATATTGAAGACTCCTATTGCTTCATCAAGGCTTCCACATTTGGCATACATGTCAAGGAGTGCAGTCCCAACCACCAAATTTGAGGTTAGCTCACTTCTCATGACAATGTCATGTACTAGCCTGCCATGCACTGTAGCTCCAAGACAAGAGCATGCTTTTAGAAGGCACAAAACTATGACATCATCCAGGAGCATGCCCTTCCCTTGCATTTCATCAAAAAGTTCAAGGGCAGACAAGCCATCACCACTTTGCACATATCCTGAAATTAGAGCACCCCATGACACTACATCTTGTAATGGCAGATTAGTAAATACTTTACGAGCCTCCTGCAGACTATTGCACTTAACATACATGTCCACAAGGGCATTACCAAGTATTGTATCGATCTGAAGTCCTGCCCTAAGAATTTGGTCATGAATTAGTCTACCCTGTCCTGTGCACTGCCTGATGCCACAGGCTTTAAGTACGGATGAAAATATAATCAAGTTGGGCTTCTTACTCTCCTGTTGCATTCTGGTGTAGAGTTCGAGTGCCTGGTAGCTGTCTCCATGCTCAGCATATCCTGCAATCATAGCCCCCCACATAACGACATCATGGTTAGGCAATTGGTTGAAAACTGCACGCGCATCCACTAGCCACCTGCATTTGGCATACATGTCGACCATTGCACTTGCAAGGATGATATCCACGCACGATTCATTTTCAACCAGAGAGATATGAATCTGCATGCCCTTGTGTACAGCTCCAGCATTGGCACATGCCTTGAGAGTGGACAGAAAAGTGACTTTATCTGGGACTACACCAGCCTGGCACATCTTGGCGTAAAGGTCGAGGGCACAATCGTCGGTACCGAGCTTGGCATGTGCAGCGATGATGGTGTTCCATGCATATAGGCTTGGGTCAGGCAGGGCGGCGAAGATGCACAAGGCTTCAGGCAATCTCCCACATGAGGCGAAGACGCGGATAAGGTCCTCGGAGAGGCAGCCATTAAGGTTGAGACCAGTGCAGACCATGAGGGAGTGCACTTGCTTTGCAGCTGCCAGGTCTCTCGTCTTGAGGCATCCTTGCAGGATAGACCTGATGAACTCCTTTGGGATTGGTGTGCTTTCCTGGATCATGCGATTGGCAGCCTCGAGGGCTCTGCTGAGGCCGTCCCCCTTCCATAACCTGCTGAAATCTCCATACCCCGCCAGGGTTTTGAAGAACATGGTGATACATCGGGTGCATCATGGTAGCTGTACATCGGGCGCATCATGGTAGCTGCCGAAGCCAGTTTCGCAATGGTGAGGCCTATAGAACGTCTCGAGCGTGCGAATGGGATCTAAGGAAGCACATTGTTGTCAATGGCGCTTACAGCGAGACACACACACACAGTTCCTTTCTTGTTTTTAAAATTTGATTTAAATAGCGAGAGATAGAGATTTGTTTTCTTATTTTTATTAAAAATTTATTAAATAGGATGAGAAATCTTGCTCTCTTGCATGCTATGTCTTGGACACGGGGAGTGGTGAGGGAGAAGGGCAAGAAAGAGGACATGGTACCACCTCAATTAGTTGTTAGGGCAAAAATCTCTCACACATGGTGGCAAGAATAATAGTTCTTGCACATCATCTTGGCAATGCATCTCTCCCCACTCCAAAGGGAATTTAGCGGGGCTCGACACTCCCATTTGTGCCTATGTCTACTGTGATCTTGCATCCTAGCCTAACTCCAATAAGTGCAAATGAATTCAGTATCACCAATGGGGATAATAGACAAGGTTGGAGCTTCAAGGGGTAGCACAGTTCCAACCAAACAACCACTCATTTAGCCTCCCATCTCAAAAGCTTGTGACAAGCCTTCTCTTTGATGCAAGGTAATCCTTTGTTTATTAATAACTCCACGCCAGTGCAAGGTATTTCTAGCATCCTCAATTTTGGATTCTAGCCTATGGGTTCCCCCCTCCTCCCCTGGTTGGACTACAAAGCCATGGTCCCCCATAACCTAGGCATGGATGGAAGCCCTATGTAGCAAACAAGAGGGATTTTGGGATTGGCTCAAGCTCCCCCCCCCCCCGCTTTTGCACGCTAGAAAGAAGGCTCCCATAACACCAATCCAATTTGGAATAACTCCAACCAAGCAAGTTGTGGCAAAGGAGCGCATACCTCGAACAACCACCAAGAAACACCTCCCACGAATGAAGGTGTGTGCTTTGTTACCCTCTCTAATAAAGTAATACATAAAGTATTATTTGAGTACCACTTTCAAGCCTTGATAAGCCTCTACCATGGGGCCAAACCCCCTACCGAAGTCTTGAGAGAGTGGATCATGGATAATTGGTGGCCTTTGGGGATTAGGGTTGAATAATTGACCACAAGTATCTCTCCAACAACTATTTTGTCTTCATGTTCGAAACTAAGGAAATGGCCATGAATATATTGGCCTACGGCCAATGGATACTTCGAAACTCACCCTTAACCTTATTCAAATGGCACCCACAATTCGATCCACATGGCCCCAAGCCCACCAAATTGCCAATGTGGGTGGAATTCCTAGACTTTCCAAACCCCTTCTACTAGGTTATGGGTTCTATTGTTGCCCCATTAGGCAAGATCCTTGGACAATGTGTCCTACTTTGAACATTAACCTTCACTAGCACCCCTAGATTTTAACCCTTGCTCTAATGGCTTGGTCTATAAGGCCAACCCATTAGAGCATAATGAATAGTCTATAAGAATCTCCCTAATGCCTCAAATGTATGAAACAGGGCCACTTCATTAGGGATTGCCCTGAATGGAGCAAAGCAAAAAAGAATGAAGAAAAGAATCTCCCAAATGGGTGCTTCAAATGTATGAAACAAGGCCACTTCATTAGGGATTGCCCTAAATGGGGCAAAGCAAAAAAGAATGAAGAAAAGAAATTGAAATCTACTAAGGTAAATGACCAATGATTCAAGGAAATCCAAAATAAGAAACAAAAACACAATGTTAGTAGGGGGAATGGCACTAAAAAGGCCCCAAACAAAGTGAATAATACCGGCATATATGCTACCCTACTCATCAATCTAAATAGGGATAACTCTAAAAGTATAAGGGTTGATAAAAGTTTGAATGTAGAGACAAATTAGACAATTCTGATCATAACGTCATTGATGGCCCCCAGTTTTTCTAGGATACCCCTATGCACAAGGAATCATTTGAAAAAGAAATTAATGATTTTGACATGAGCAAATTGCATGAAGATTGAGCAAAAGGTCTGAAGGACATCGCCAAATATCAAGTAGAGGAGGAGACATTGCCAATAGAGTCAAGTCCTTCCAAAGTAAACATAGCCAATTGGTTTTGTCTCCCCAATCCCTCCCCCCTCCCAATTAACAATTTAGGTGGTAATCAAAGAAGGCTCTCCAAGGTCAATTAGAGTACATACAACCCCTTAGCTAACAACAAAGGCTCCAAAGGTAAGAACACACTCCAAATCTAGCAAGAAATTATGTGCAACAAACTAAGAATAATGTCTTATAATTTGAAGGGCCTAATTGGCCCAACCAAGACTAGAGTAATTAATACATAGATATGTCAAGAGAGCATTAGGATTGAGTTTATATGCATTCAAGAGGTTAAAGTATCTAGGGCCACACGTGGAAGGAACCTAGACCTAATCTCAAAAGAATATGAGTCATCCTCAATAGAACACGAAGGTGGTAGGTGGTAGTGAGGGCACAACAATGGGCTACCTTAATAAAATCAAGCCAATGGTTAAAAGGGTTACCAAGGATCCAAAGAATAATTGGGTGGTGAACCATCTAAACATAGAATAAGAATAGCCATTGTCTCTTTCTACGCTCTGGGGTCATATACTTCTAGGGCAAGGATATGGAACTCTCTAAAGGCTATAGTCTACTCTATCATCCTTACAAGTGACTTTAACATGATAGAGACACTTGCTGATAGATTGAAGGGGATAGGAAGAGTCATGGGTAGATAGAGAAGGAAGCTTGAGAGAGCCTAAAAGGCTTTCATAGACTAGTCTATGCCAACCTTGACTTGGGGTTCACTTGGTCCAATTGATGCCAGGAGGCATATTCCATGGTGGATTCCGTGAGGTTTTGCAGTGGATTGTGTAAAACCATATTTATTTGCCAAGGCTCGCACACAAGGTGGATTCCTTGTGCGAGATGAAACCCTCAGAAGCTGGCATTATTATAATGAGGCAACGACGATCCTAAGAAGAATGAGTTTTGATACTTTTAGAACAGAATATCTTCCCCTCTGTAGTGGTTTGAAAGCCGAATTCAGAGATGTTGAAAAGAAGGAAGTAAAAGTGATGTTGGCCAGAGAATCTATCAGAGACTAAAGCCCTCTCAGATACTATCCTGTTGAGTCCAGAACAAGTGGTTAAAGCCAACCCCCTGATGAGTGACACAATAAAGAGGCAAGTATTGGAACGAGTCCAGAGGTACGTGAGAAGAGAGAAGGCAAAATTCAAAGCTGAGAACAGGCTTGCACCAGAAGCTTCCTTTGACTCCCTAAAAGCACTCTTTACAGAAGTCCCCATGGCAACTCAAGGTCCCCTTCCTAGTCAGATCCGTCCTGGAAATATTGATGAGGCCAGCAAATGTAGTCCCATTGCCAGTTTTTAAAGGAGAGTATAATGAAGACCCTGATCTTCATGTAGCAGAGTTTATGGTAGTATGTGTGGCTAACAATGCCACAACCCCTGAGCATTGGTTAGCAATATTCCCCGCCACTTTCAAGGGCACGACATTTCAGTGATATGAGAGACAAGCATCAGGAAATTTTGGCACATGGGACGACCTAAAGTTGGCCTTCCTCACTAAATTCAGGCGTGAAGGTTTTGAAGAGAGGATGCAATAGGAGTTCATGAACCTAAGTCAGTCCTCTGGAGAAAGAGTAGAAGCTTATGTCTCGCGAATGGAATCCATCCTGAAGAGATGGACTAACCATCATTTGGATGAAGGTATCCAGAAAGGAGTGTTTCTCAGGGGCCTATAACTAGAAGTTCGCAAGTTTGTGGAATTGAAAAGACCAGTCAATCTGCAAGCTGCAATGGAAGGTGCAAGATTGTATGACGAAGTTGAAGCAAGGCTGTCAATGACTCTAGGAAGAGGAGTCTTACTTCCTCCTATGCCTGGAATGGTATACCCATCAAATGCGGTCCCAGGGACAGTTCCCTACCCCTATCCCCAGATGCAAACAATGCCATAGTATAGTGCACCTAATCCAGTGTGGTCACCGCAGACGATAGTGCCTCAGATGATGGTTCAACCACAACAACAGTGGCCTCAAATAGTTCCTCCAATGGCACTCAACAACAGTGGAATCCTACCAACTGGAATCAACAACCCCATGTCTCAATAGGAGCTCTGAATCAGAACTAGAACAGAGGACCTTCTGGATCTACCCAACCAGTGTATACGGTAATTATAGAAGCTTCCCAAAACCCTACAACAAGCACTGCAAGATGTGAAAATCTGAAGGACTACTTATCCAACTCACTTGCAAGTATCAAGAAAGAGCTTCTGGATGTGATTATAGAGAAGTTACAGACGTTCAAGGTGAATACCACCAATATATCCACTTCTGCAGGAGCCAAAAGGGATGTGATATGGTCAAATACTTGGTGTGGAAAGTGTCATCAAGTGGGACATTTAGCTACTGAATGTACCCGAAAACCAACCATTCCTGGAGCTTTTTGTTCTTACTGTTTGCGGAAGAACCATACAGAGGATATCTACTCTCTGAAAGAGATGCATGAACAAAGACAGAAGGAGGAAAATGCAAGATTCAACTTGTTGGAATCTAAAATGACAACACAGGATATTGGACCCAAGCCTAAAGAGTTTGGTCCTAATTTCGGTCCAAGGAGGTTTTCCTCTCAAAGTTATAGAGGACGACAGTCTGGCGATGGTCAAAGATCTGAGGTGGAGTATTACAGATGCGGAGAAAATGGACACATTTCACCAAATTGTCCAAATCCCAGAAGGTCAGTGGATTACAAGCCCTTATGCAGTCGATGCAAAGGAGAAGGCCACAGTGCAAAGGACTGTCCCAGTCCAGTCTATGTAAAGGCCAATGTCACTGATAGCTAACAGAAGGTACAAGAACCTGCTTCCAATTTGGTCGAGTTGGAAGTTACCGCTGTGACACGCACCAGAAAGAAGGAACCAGTGGTTCAGAATGGAAATGACTCTCATGCCAAAACTGTGAAGTTCAACCTACCTATAGAGGGACAGAGTAGTACAGAACAATACAATACATTACAGAGCACTACAGTGCCATAGAAGGATAAAGAGATAGTCCCGGAGATAGGACAAGAGGCCCAAGAGAGCAGAGTTAGTACAGAGACAGTACAGTTACAGATCAGAAACAGTACAGAGATAGAGCAGATACAGAGAGTCTATAGAACAGAGACAGAGCAGATACAGAGACAGTAACATATACAGAGCCAGAACCAGAACCAGAAGTAGAGTCAAAACTGGTGACAGAAGCAAAAGCAGATGCAGAGGTAGACGATTTGTTCTTCTCCTACAGAGCCTCTACAGAGGCCGAGGCAGAGCCTCCAGAAGATGAGAATGAAACTGATGAGGAAGAAAATAAAGTAGGCTATGGAAGTGCAGATGAAGAATTTCCTTTGATAGAGGATGATCTAGTTGATGTCCCTATAGAGACCTCATAGGCCGAATATCTCAGGGTACTGGATGGAATGACCATGGTTCCGTTTGGGTTGGTCAATGGACCCCAAAGTATGCAAAATTTGTATAAGCAATGGATTAAAGGCGTAAAAATTAAGTTCACCAATGGCTCCTGTCGCCCTGATTGTTTAGTCCAAAGAGAAGATGATGATGATGCCCCCTGCTAACAGAAGCCCAAGCCCTCAAAGTCACAACCTCTAGCAGGTCTGTGCTATGTAACATTCCTGGACACATCCTCTGAATATGAAGCCTTGAGTCCTGAAGAGGTCACCACTCAAACAAAAGCAAATAAGGCTCTGATACCCTTTCAGCAATTTAAATAGATGAATGAGTCATCTGTTCAGAAGGAGGACACTGGTTCTAGTAGGACATCAGATGAGGATATGACTCTCTTGAAGGAGTCAGAACTCTACCCAGAAGCAATTCGTGGGACATTTATCCACGAAGTGGAAGGTGAAAGACAAGTAACGTTCTTGGATGCTGAGGGTACTGAAAGTCACTTGAAAGTGGGTCTCAATCTTCCAGAAGAGGAATTAGTGGTCCTTCACAACCTAATAAAGGAGAACTTAGATGTGTTCGCTTGGTCCTACAAAGACCTAAAGGGGATTGATCCTACAGTATGTCAACATCACATTGATTTAGAGCCCGATACCAAACCTGTAAGGCAAAGACAAAGACTGATGAATCCTAATTACTCTGCTATGGTGAAGGCCAAATTATTGAAACTTCTTGAAGCAGAGTTCATTTATCATGTGGCTAACAGTGAATGGGTTTCACCCATCGTGGTAGTACCCAAGAAGAACAGGAAACTTCAAATATGTGTTGACTTTCGAAAGCTCAATTCGAAGATGAAGAAGGGTCATTTCCCTATCCCTTTTACAGATCAACTGTTGGACACAGTAGCAAGCCATGAGATGTATTCCCTCTTGGATGGATTCATCGGATATAACCAAGTCCAAATCGGAGAAGAGGACCAATTAAAACAACCTTCACCATGGAATGGGGGACGTATGCCTATAGAGTGATGCCATTCGGGCTTTGTAATGCTCCTGCCACCTTCCAATGAGTAATGATGGCGGCCTTCCAGAACCATTTGCATGATTTCATTGAGGTGTACCTTGATGACTTCTGTGTCTATAGTTTGATCCGTGAGCACTGGGGACACCTAGAGCAATGTTTTGACAGATGCCGAGAGTATGGGATTTCTCTCAACCCTGATAAATGTGTCTTTGGTGTCTCCTCAAGAGTTCTTTTGGGCCATATTGTCTCTGCACAAGGAATTGCAATAGACCCTACAAAGATTGAAAAGATTGCCACCTTAATAGCACCGACAAACCTCAAAAAATTGAGAGGATTTCTTGGCCATGTGGGCTATTACAGAAGATTTATTGCACATTTTGCAACTAAGGCAGCCCCTCTGCACAAGATCCTAAGGAAATAAGCTAATTTCCTTTGGACGGATAACTATGAAGAGGCCTTTAATACCCTAAAACATTGCCTAATTGAGGCACCTATTTTACAGCCTCCTGCTTGGACGAAGGAGTTTCATGTACACACAGATGCATAAGTTGAAGGGCTAGGTGCTGTCCTATGTCAAAAGGGCCCCTCCAAATTAGATCAACTGATATATTATGCAAGCCAAAAGGTCACTGATAGGGAACAAAACTACACAGTGTGACAGAGCTTGAGTGCTTGGCAATGGTTGTTGCCCTAGAGAAGTTTCGCCACTACCTACTGTCTACCCACTTTAAATTTTATGTGGATCATGAGGCCCTGTCCTTCCTGATGAACAAAGCAGATGTGAAAGGACGAATGATGAGATGGCTCATTCTATTCCAGGAGTTAGACTTTGGGGTAATGACCAAACCTGGTCGTTCCCATGTTCTAGCTGATCATCTGTCGCATATCCCATAGACTGCAGACGAGGAGCAGGATGATCCAGACCTCCCTGATGCTTCCCTATTCTTGGTAGAAACTGTAACCCCTTGGTATACAGACATTGCCAATCTGCTAGCAACCCAATGTCAAGATTGTGGGAGAGAAGGAAAGAGTCTCACTTGTAGCTTTCTTTCTTGCACAATGGGGGAATACACACAAAGGTGGAGGCTGAAAATAGTTTTCCTCTTCTTAGTTGTGTAAGTCAAAAAGAACTCAAGTACATAGAAATAGAAGAACCCTATATATGGATCTCAAACCAAACTCAACTAACTAAGGTGGCATACTAATTGAGCCACGAACTAGAGTAGATAAGGATAGCTGTCATCTAGCTATTATTCATAGGCGGTGTACCAACCGCATCTGCAACTAACAAGTCGGTGATATAAATGCACAATGGTCACCCTGGCATATCACGAGTGGAGCTCGACATCTCAACACTCCCCCTTGAGCTCAATCCCAATTCCTGCACACCAAGCAGGTCTCTGAACTTGCCCAGCTTCTCTGCGCCCAATGCCTTCGTAAATATGTCAGCTACCTGATCCTCTGTGCTAACATAAACTAGATCAATAAGACCTAATAAAACCCTCTCCCACACATAGTGATAATGCACCTCAATGTGCTTTGTTCTAGCATGATAGACTGGGTTATTTGCCAAGTGTATACTACTCATGTTGTCACAATAAATGACAACTGGCCCATCTGTAGGCTGATGCATATAATAAAGTAGCTTATGCAACCAAGCTACCTCACATGCAGCCATTGCTGCGCCCCTGTACTCAGCCTCTGTGCTCAACAAGGCAACTGTAGGCTGTCTCTTGCTGCTCCAAGTGATTGCAGCACTCCCAAAAGAGAACACATATCCACTGGTAGATCGTCTATCAAAAATACTACCAACCCAATCAGCATCAGTGTATCCATGCAATTGTATCTGAACCCCAGTCTCATAAAATAGTCCATACTGCAATGTGGACTTCACATACCTGAGTATGCGTCTAGCCGTATCCAAATGCAGTTTCCTTGGAGCCTGCATAAACTGACTTACCAATCCAATAGCATAGCTCAAATCTGGCCTGGTAATAGTCATATAAATCAAACTTTCTACTATGCGTCTGTACATAGTAGGGTCTTCCAGAAGCTCACCTGCATCTGCACTCAGCTTCACATTCTGCTCGAAAGGAACTGAAATAGGCTTACAACTTGTCATCCCATATTTGGACAGCATGTCCAATCCATACTGCCTCTGCAAGAGCTGTATCCCACTTGGTGATCTAATCACCTCAATGCCCAAGAAATAACGTAGCTCTCCCAAATCCTTCATCTCAAACTTCTGCTTCAATAGCATTTTCACATGAAGGATATCTTCATCACTATCACCTATCATAATCAAATCATCAACATAAACGACAAGCAGCATAATACCTTTCTCTGTTTTTCTCACATAAAGTGAGAAATCTGCCTTGGAAATTTGAAAGCCAATAGTGACAAGATATTGTCCTATCTTGTCAGACCATGCTCTAGGTGCTTGCTTCAAGCCATACAATGCTTTCTTCAACCTGCAAACAAACTCAGGATGAACAGCATGCACATAACCTGGTGGCTGCTCCATATATACCTCTTCTTGCAAATCGCCATGCAAGAAGGCATTCTTTACATCCATCTAATGTAAAGATCATTCCTTTGATGCAGTCGTAGCAATGACTGCTCTTATGGTTGCCATCCTTGCAACCGGACTAAATGTTTCTTCATAATCGATGCCATATGTTTGTGCATACCCTTGACTACTAATCTTGCCTTGTATCTATTCACAAAACCATCTGCATTATGTTTCACCTTATAAACCCACTTACAACCAATTGCATGCTTATCTTTAGGCAAAGGTACCAATTCCCATGTAGCATTTGCTTCCAAGGCATCCATTTCTTCATCCATGGCTTTCTCCCATTTTTCTTTTCCCATGGCTTGCTCAAAAGAAGTGGGCTTTGGTTCATGTATCACTTTGACCATATATGCATAGTGAATGGCTATAAATCCATCATATTTCAGCCTATCCACATGATACCTAGCTCTGGTAGACCTACGCAAAGTAGGCTCACTTCTTGGTGCTCTCAAAACATCCCTGGTCTTCCTTAATCTAGGTGTAACAATAGAAGGAATACCCAACTCATCATCAATGCTCTGTTCTGAACCACTAGACTCACCATCCACATAAGAATGACCTGCATTCACATCAAACATGGGCTGATCTACCTTCTCTTTTCCTTTTCGTGACACCTGAATACCACTATCTGCATTGCTTTGAGAAGATTCTCTTGATCTCAATTTGCCTGTCCATGGCGAAGAATGTGAACCACTGCTAGAAGACGCTCCATGTCCACTAATATTTTGTGACTGCTGCTCTGAATTCTGTGCAGCATTACCATTTTGTGCATCTACATCATCAATCACATTTACTGGTTTATACCAGCTACTCATCTCATAAAAAACAACATCTCTGCTCACTGTAAACTTACGAGTAGAAGGGTTATAGCATCTATACCCTTTCTGCTCTGTAGAGAGTAACCAATAAAGATGCACTTATCAGCTTTTGGATCCAACTTGGATCTCAACTCATCTGGAACATGAACATAGGCAATGCAACAAAAAATTTTCAAATGAGAAATATCTGGTTTCGTACCAGTATACCTCTCCTCTAGAGTCATCCCATGTATTGCTGTAGTGGGAGTCCTGTTCATTATGTAGACTATTGTAGCAACTGCCTCAGCCCAATAAAAATCTAGCAGGTCTTTTTCATTGAGCATGGCACGAGATACCTCTCCAATATGCCTGTTTTTTCTTTCTGCAATTCCATTTTGTTGTGGGGTATGACTACATGAATATTGCTGCTTTATGCCATGCTCCTGCAAGAACCTTGCAAACTCATTTGAGAGGTACTCTCCCCCTCCATCTGACCTTAGGCATTTTATTTGCAGGCCTGTTTCTTTACTCTCCCCCTCCATTTGACCTTAGGCATTTATTTGCAGGCCTGTTTCTTTTTCAACCATAGCTTTAAGAGTTTTGAAATGCCCAAAAACTTCACTTTTCTTTTTCATAAAATACACCCAAACTTTTTTGCTATAGTCATCAATAAAAGTGATAAAATAATGATAGCCTCCAAGAGATGCAGCTTTAGTAGTCCACACATCACAGTGGATTAATTCCAATGGCTTCTTACTCTCTTGAACATGTCTAGGAAATGGTTTCCTTGCCTGTTTTCCAAACTGACAAGTTTCACATATTTTATGTATTTCTACAACCTTGAATTTTAGCAATCCTGCAACAATATTTTGGGCTTGCATTGATTTAAGTCACTGTACATTAACATGACCAATGCGTTTATGCCAGATGTCAATATCTGCAACTACACCGGTCCCATGTGCAAACATTGCTGCACTCAATTCAGGCATGTCTGCATCCAATGTAAACATTCTACCCTTCTTCTTTCCTTTTGCTATCAAGCGACCTTTATTTTTCATATCCTCAACAAAGCATCCATGGGAATTAAATCTGACTTGTAAGCCCTACTCAACCATTTGACCAATAGAAACCAGGTTCTTGGTGATATTTGGAACATGAAATACATCTGACAGGTATTTCTTTTTCCCATCCTACATAGACAAAGGAATATTTCCAATCTGCACAATAGGATGTGCAGTATCATCACCAGTCTCCACAAATCCTGGTTTTTCCATTTTCCTTGCATCTTGCATCCATTCTGCATGACCTGTCATGTGGTTTGAAGCACCTGAGTCAACATACCACACATCGTTACTTTCTTTTGCACTTGTCACAGAATTGGTCATGTGCTACACCATAAACAAATGCTCATTTCTGTCATCACCCTGTCTACTAGAAGATGCATAATTCCCTTGTTGCAGTTTTCCATTCATGATGTCATTCTGCTTTTTATAGTAGTCTTTAGCCATATGACCCATTTTACCACAGTAGTAGCATTCAACATTGCTGTTTGCATTTTGCCCTCTTTGCCATCCACCACGACCTCTTTGGCTCCCCCTGCCTCTAGAGTTACCACGTCCTCCTCCATAGGACTGGTTTTCTTGAGTTTGCTGCATATTCTGATTTCTACCACGGCCTCCAGATCGGCCTCCTCTACCTCTGACCTCTACCTCTTCTAGCATTTGAGTAGAAGACAGCTTCTTTTGACGTTCCTCCTGAAGAAGATGCACCACCATTTCTCTGCTCCTCAGAAATTAGAAGAGCAATCAACTCCTCAAAATCAGAAAATCTTTCACGGACGGAAATGGATGTTCGAAACTGTGCATAATCCTTTCCTAGACCATTCAAGGTCACAGAAACTAAATCATCATCTTCCACTGGCAACCGAATGGAAGCAAGTGCATCTGCAATCTTCTTTACCTTCATGTGGTAGTCATTGATGCTCATATTTTCTCTTTGCACATTATGTAACTCTTGCTTGAGCTGCATTTTCTTGGCTTGCATATTTGTGCTATACATTTTTGACAAAGTATCCCATGCCTCCTTTGGCGTACTTGCATCCTGAATATGCACAATCATAGAGTCTGAAATACTGATAGACAGCCAATACATAACTTTCTTGGCTCTCTCATGCCATGCTTTAAATGCTTGCATTTTCTGTTGATTGGGAATATCAAGAAGAACCGGTTCTTCTTCATTTCCTGCAACAAATTCCCAATATCCTTTTCCCATAAGGAAATTCGTCATTCTAAACTTCCATGCTTGGAAGTTGTTCTTGTCAAGCTTTTCAGTGACAATCTATGAAAGAGAATTAGACACCATTATAGAACACTGCAAAAAATTCTGTCACTGCAAAGAACACAACTTCAGCCTCACAAGGGCTAATCTGCAAAACTAACGAAAGTGGTATTTGACTGCACAGTCACTTTCTAGTGACGATTTTGCATCAACAGGCAACAGGGATGATTTTGTAACTCCCAATGTCTCTGCGCACAGATATACGATGCAATTTCTACAGTAACTTTTCACCAACCTGTAAAACAGTGGTCGCGCAGTATAAAATAGGGCCTTTTCCTGAGTGCGTGCAGAAAACTTCCGCCTCCAAAATAGGCCCTGAAATGGCTTCAAATAAAAAAAACAGGGTCACCAAGGGCTAAAGCCCTTGTCCCGCAGCATATATTGCCCTCTTGCTTCACCGTGAAGGGCGTCTCAACCTGAAACAATGCACTCTTGCAATTTCCGGCTGTGCTACCTGCAGAGATTTGCTCCCAAAACAAAAAATGAAAGCAACACTGCTCCTCTTACCAGAACACCACAAACTTGGTTTGCTTTCTTGAGCTCCTTACCACGAACAAGGCTCTGATACCATGTCAAGATTATGGGAGAGAAGGAAGGAGTCTCACTTATAGCTTTCTTGCTTGCACAATGGGGGAATACACACAAAGGTGGAGGCTGAAAACAATTTTCCTCTTCTTAGTTGTGTAAGCCAAAAAGAACTCAAGTACATAGAAATAGAAGAGCCCTATATATGGATCTCAAACCAAGCTCAACTAACTAAGGTGGTATACTAACTGAGCCACGAACTAGAGTAGATAAGGATAGCTATCATCTAGCTATTATTCATAGGCGGTGTACCAACTGCATCTGTAACTAATAGGTCGGTGACATAAATGCACAACGGTCACCCTGGCATATCACGAGTGGAGCTCGATATCTCAACACCCAACAGTACCCTCCTGGCATTTCTAGTCGGGACATGAAGAAGCTTATGTTAGAATCAGCCCCCTACACCCTGTTAGGCAGTGCACTATACAAGAAAGACAAAGATGAAGTGCTCAGAAGATGTGTTGCAGGAGATGAGATTGGGATTGTTTTGAAGGCTTGCCATGACGAGCCATGTGGAGGCCACTTTGCAGGAGAAGCTACATCCAGGAAAGCTCTGCTAGTAGGTTACTGGTGGCCAACCCTCCACAAGGATGCATATGATTACTGTAAAAGATGTGATGCCTGTCAGAGGATGGGAAAACCCACCAAGATCAGCGCTATGCCACTTCAACCGATTCTTTCCCTAAAGATATTTGAGAAGTGGGGGATTGATTTTGTAGGTCCCATTGATCCACCCACCAGAAGAAAATAGAACAGATACATCCTGGTATGTACGAATTATGTTACTAAGTGGTGTGAAGCCAAAGCTCTAAAGCGGGACGATGGTAACAGCGTGGCCTTGTTTATGTATGAGAATATCATCACCCGTTTTGGCAGTCCCCTAGAGCTGGTAAGTGACAAAGGCACTCATTTCATTAATAAAGTCATGGAAGAGTTGACAGAGCTGTATAAGATCCGCAATTGCAAGTCCACTCCTTACTACCCCAGAGCCAACGGCCAAGTCGAAGTCACCAATCACATCATGTGCTCGATCCTGACAAGGACAATTGCCGCACATCGTCGTGATTGGGATGATTGACTTACAGAGGCCCTCTAGGTGTACAGAACCTCCCATAAAGCAGCAACATGACAGACACCCTTCCAGGTGGTGGTGTATGGTACAGAAGCTGTTTTCCCTGTTGAATTGGAATTTCCCTCTTTGCGAGTGGCTATCAAAGAGCATTTGGGGGACGATGATTCACTACAACACCGTCTCTTACACTTGGAATGTTTGGACGAAATTCGCAGGATGGCTCTATAGTGCATGGAAGCCACGCAAGCTCGACGTAAGGCTTACCATGACAGCTTCATCAAGCACAAGGAGTTCAAAGAAGGTGATTTGGTCCTAGCCTATGATTCACGATTTGGCAAGTTTCCTGGCAAGCTCCAACAGCGGTGGATGGGCCCATATAAGGTACTTGCTGTCAACCCTAATGGCTCTGTCCAAGTGCAGACCGTTGATGCCTCTGATGATCCCTTCCTGATCAATGGATATCGCCTGAAGAAGTACTTCCCTCCTTGGGGATCTTGACAATCACGGTCACCTGATCCTTTCCCCCGTTGGCGTGGCACTGTAACTCTTATGATGCTACTTCTGATAGCCATTCTTCAGCCACTCCTGATGAGGTGGACGCAACCCTCTGTCCCCTCAGCCCCACCTTCCAGCCCTGATCTCTTATCCTCTATTTTCCACCAGGGGCAGTGGCGAGGTTGGTTCTGACAAATGGTATTTCTACCATTCCCTTGCTTAATTCGGAAAAAAAAGGAAAAAAAATACATATTGGTCATGGGAGAAAAGGACTTCGGTCCATGTCATGCCGACCTATTCTTCGAGAAAAGGTGGAGACACCCTCGAGAATAGGAGAAAAAAAAACAACAACAAAACACGAAAAAAAAGGAAAAAAAATAAGAAAAGGAAAAAACTGTTATGGGAGAAAAGGAAGAAATTCCCTGTCATAGCAGGCCTCGTTCCAAGAAAAGGTGGTTAACACCCTTGGGCAGGAAGCTGGCTGTGGAAAAGGTGGCAACACCCAACAGTCCAGAAAGTGGATTCATCATTTGACATCCCCAAGATCCAGTTCCGAAGCTGCCTCCCTTGGTACGCTGTGTCCTGTGCCTTTCTGCAGAGCGTTTGACAGTCCTCTAGCAAACGCCATGTTCCTATCTAGCCCCATGTTCGATCTGATGGCTACCTCCCTGGGTATGCCTCTTCAACAACTGACGACGCAATCTTCATCGACAAACAATCGAGTGACGCGAGCTTTCATCCTAACCGGATGGGGACGTGAGTATGGTTGCTCTCTGTAACTATCAATAGAGAGTGAGACAGAGGGTGGGGCGAGTGACCAGTCTTTTTCCTTCAAATCAAATGAGAGGTGAGAAGTGTGAATGAAGTGTTGCATGCATGTGATGGGCCTCTCAATGCACACAGCACGATCTATTTCTGTGCACTGCACCAAAGGCTCCATGGCCTTCCTTCTCTCACCGTATGCCGGCATAGGGCGGGATGCACAGTTGCACCATCAAACGCGCACAAGGCATACAACCTTTGCACAAGTGACCATGAGGATTACCTCAATGGGTTTTAGGCAAGGGCTACCCTCTGTATTTTTCAACAGAGCGTGAGACAGAGGGTGGGCCAAGTCTATCCGTTAAGGTTTTAAGTGTCACCCCGCGTCCCTGCACGTCTACCTTGCATACCGCCTTGCATATGCCTCACTTTGACCATGCATGTATGCCATGACTTTCTGTTACACTCCTCGGTCCCTTCCCCACCCACCTGTCCACTGTCACCCCTCCCTTGGGGATGTTCCTCCTCCATTTCTCTTTTTTCCTTATTTTGCTGTGTTTCTATGTGAACGCACCCTACGTTCCCCCAAATTCCAATCTCAACTTATAGCCATATTCATCCCTTTGAATTGTCCAATTTTCCTTTTTACCCACCCCTGTTCTGATGTACGGTTTTTGAGTTATTAATTTTTGAGGGATTTTGCAAAAATTAGACCGTTTCCCATGTGAACGCGTCTTGCTTGCTTCGAAACGGTGATCTGACATGATAGCCCTATCCTACCCTTTCCCCTTGACATTTTTCCTTTTTACTTCGTGTCATTTCGATGCACGGTTTGTCCCATATTAATTTTGCAGTTTTTCGGGACCTTTTCATGCGTCTTTTTGACATTTTTCCATGTGAACCTGCCTTGTTTGCATCGGAATTCCAGTTTGACCTAGCAGCCGTGTCCACCGCACCTTTCCTTATATTTTTCCTTTTTTCTTCCCCTTATTCTGACTTTCGGATTTATTATTATTAATTTTTAAAAGTGTTTTTAAGTGTCTTTTTGGTATTTTTTGAATGTGAACGCCTCCGACCCCTATCGGAACTGCGTTTTAACGAGACATGCCTATGAAACCCTGTCCTCCGCACATTTGTCGTTTTTGCTGCCCTCTGTTTCGGTGAACCGATCTTCTGTTATTAATTTTCGATCGTATTTTCGTGTGTCATTTTTACGTTTTTCCCATGTGAACGCATCCTCTCATAGTCGAAATTGTGTTTTGACATCATAGGATTAGTGGGCACATTCTTTTGCACATTTTTCCTTCTTTCCGCCCTACATTTCAGTGAGCGGATTTCCCGAAATTAATCCCGTATGTGTTTTCGATGCCGTTTTTGGTGTTTTTTGCATGTGCACGCCCTTTATTCCCTTGGAACCACCGTTGACCTTTTCCCCTATCTTTCCCTGCCATCTGGTACATTTTTTGTCTTTATGCCATTTCGTTTCGACGATCGGATTGTGAGATATTAATTTTTCTTTATTTTGATGTGTTTCGTGCGATTCGTATCGCGCGTGAACGCACGCATTTGCGATTTTACGCAAATTGCCACACCCGATCACGTACACACACCTCGTGCCGACGTCGCAACGCCATTCCCATCTCGCAACGACAAATTTTTTTACCCCGCCCCGTGCATGCGCACGGGATGGGGGCACGCCTTTCTTTTCATTCATTTATTTATTATTTTAACACACCAAAAGAATCTTTATTATTTTTAAAAAACAAAATCTTTATTATTTTTTTAAAAAATTTCATTTTATCTCCCCCTCCCGCATCCGTTCCAACCACACACCCCCCCCTTTTCCAACCACATCCCCCCCTTCCCTCTTCTCTCTCTCCTCTCTATCTCTCTCTTCTTGTTCTTTTTTTTCTCTCTCCTCCCCCTCCCTCTCTCTCCCCATAACTTCCTCCTTCTCCTCCTTCCTCCTACCTCCACCCTTCTCCTTCTGCGCCCCTCTCCCTCCCTCCTACCACAACCATCTCTCTCCCTTCCCTTCTCCTCCCCTCCTCCTCCTTCTCTTCCTTTCCTCCTCTCCTTCCTCCCTCTGCTCGTGGACCCGCTCGCCGCCGCCAGGTCCTCCTTGGCCGCCGCCCCAGCGGGCGCTCTCCGCCTCCCTCCCCTCTTCGGCCCCTCTAGCGGCCGTTCTCCCCCTTCAGGCCGCTCTCTCCTCGCCACCGCCAGGGCCGCTCGTCGCTGCCAGGCTCTCCTCGGCCTCTCTCGCCGGCCGCACCGCCGCCCTCACCACTCCCTTCCTCTTCCTCCTCCTCTCCCTCCTCCTCCTCCTCCCTCCCCCGTTCCTCCTCCTTACTGTAACTAGAGGTTAGTTAACTAACCTTAATTAGTTAGGCTAACCATATTTAAGTCAATTAACCCTAATTTGGTTAGATTAACCCCCCCTTAGCTTAACTAACCCCCTTGGTTACATTAACCCCCCTAGTTAGTCTAACCCCACCCCTAGTTAGTTTCACCCAACTGTAATTAGTTTAACCCCACCCCCTAGTTACACTAACCCTAGCATAGTTCTAGTAACCTAAGTTGAGTTATCTAACCCTAGCTTAGTTGACCTAACCCTAGTTAGTTAGGTTACCCTTACCCTAGTTAGACTAATCATACTTAGGTCAACTAACCCTAGTTCAGTTAACCTAACCCTAGCCTAGTTACCCTAACCCCCTTAGGTTAGTCACCACTGACTTGCCTTAACTTACTTATCTGACTTTGCCTAACCCAGACTAACCTAGTTCCATTTGACTAACCTGACCTCACCTAGCTTGACTTATATGACTTACCCTGACTTCCATGCCTTAGCTGACTTAATTTGACCTTACTTACCAAACTAAGCTGATTTCCTTGATTTCCCTGATTTAATTACTTTATAAATTAATTTCCACTCAAAAAAATTTCCTTCACTTTTTGCAAATTTTTGGAAATTTGTCAGCTAGAAATTTCCACCCCCACAATTATAGAAAATTAAATATTTTACAATTTATTTAAAATTACATACATAAATATAGAAAATTCATTTAAAATTAGTAAAAAAATACAGAAAAAATTCTGAAAAATTCTAGAAAATTCCACCCATCCCCCCGATATTTTTCCATTCATTTTTTACTTTAAACTATTTCTATATCTGGTGCCTCTATTTAAAATTAAACAAACAAAATAAAAAATACTAAATAAACACAATATAAACTTAAAATTAAAAAAAAAACTATCCTAATATATCATAATAAAATTAAAAATCATACTCAAACTCAACACATCCACTAAGGTGTTGTCTTTGTTGTTCAATCAGTGGTCTTTACTTTTCTTTTACTGGATACATTGCTTTTGGGGGACTCTTTTGTGCGCCTTCATGCCATTGCATACACACCCCTTTCAGGTATTTATTTTATGTGCTTTATTTATTTTTATTTTTTCCTTAATCACAAATTAATTATTAAAATACAATATTTATTCACCCACATTTTCCATGCGTGTTCGCGCTAAACACACAATTTCATAATAATAAAAATCAACCAGCCATTCACTCTGCACGCACTACGTGCGCTTAAGAGGCACTTTACTTTATAATAAAAATGAACCAGCGTCACAAGAGCACGCGTTGGCAAAAAAACGCTCCACATCACTCTTAATTTTTAATTAAGGAATTTGCATTTAGAGACCCAGTCTGGGCATCGAAGTCCGGGTTGCGTTAAAGCACCGTTTCAACTTAATAATTTGTAATTAACATTTTAAGAAGGAACCACCGTTTTCTTATTAAAGTTTATCGCTTGATAAAAATGTCACCCATTGTTAATAATTTATTCCAATGAACCCTTCATTAAAGTAATCCCCCCTCACTGCACTTATTTTCCCTTTTTAATGAACTCACTTCGTGGGATGGGCACGTAAAAGTCTTTAGTTGCCACTGATGGTCAAGTTATGGTCCAGTCTTGATGTCCGTTTTTTATGGTAGTCTGATTTGTCCATGTGTTACGATTACGGGTATGGTGTGTAGTTTTTTTCTTTATTGCCTGATATGGGGATTTGGGTGCTTGCATGTTGCATCGCATGAAGCTTTCGGTCGCATATGTGTAGAGGTCATGCCAAAATTTTTCTAGGCTGTGTATTGTCTAGGGTGGTACTTGGGTTAGTTATGTCTATATTTGTATGAGTGTCCTTGTTTTGGATTGATTCCTTTTTGATCGCCTTTTGGTTGTTTTGCAGGCATTCTTTGTGACTGTCTATGTTGTGGTGTATGTGTTTACCATCTGAATAGTGCCTCACGCTCCTCCCTCTATCTAGTATGTACCACTAGTCAGTAGGGATTACTCTTCCCTACTCACTTTTGAGCCTCTCACGAAGGCGGGACTCGCAACTTTCGTGGCTACCTCCTTTCAATTGCTTCCAGAGGATCAATCCATGTGTGATGAGTTTCTGGCCTCCTACAGCAAGAAGTCGGGACTGGTCCAGGGTACTTCCATGACTTTGATACCTCGAGGCCTAGGGAAGGCTCTATCTCTTCCCTACAAAGATGAACCCTTTGTTACAACTCGCTAGCTTTTCTCTAATGAAGAGATTTTGAAGTTGTTACAAAAATAGACTAGAGACATTCTGGATGTTAAGAAGGTGATCAACTTTTCAGGAGTTTCTTTTTCCATGATCACTGATCCTGTGTGGAAGTTGGTCTGTCAGTTTCTCCAAGACAGGTTTATGCCTGCAAAAACGCCATCCCATTACTTGTCCAAAGAGCTCTTTACAGCTTCAAGGATGGTGTTAAAAGGAGTAGCTATTGATTGGTGCACTTACCTACTCATTAAGATGGATCAACATTTCGTCAAAGTCACCAGGGGCAATGTTACCAATGTCACCTATGGATCGTACTTGTATGCCTTCTTGACCTACTCAGGTTTACAGAAGACAGTGCCTCCACCTCCTCCCTCTGATCCAATACCTCCTCCTCCACCTTCAGATGAGTCAAAACCAATTGATATAGAGGGTCTAGATTCTCCGCCTCCCCTGGTCATACAGCACAATATTCTTCTTTTCCTTAGGTTGCGAGGACTCTTTCTTTCTAAGTGTGGGGATATGTTGAGAGTGGAAAAAGACTGAATTTTTGACTGATTTTTGTTGTTTTTGAGGTCTGAATGATTGATTTTTTGGTGGATTTAGAGTGATGTATGATTGTTAATGGAAGTATTTGAGAGTGTTTTGGATGATATTGATTATGTTTTAGAAGTTCATGATGATTTTCAGTGGAGATATGAGGTTCTGTGATGTTCTGATAGGTTTTGATTGGTTTTGTATACCTTCTGTATAACTTCTGTTTTGTTATGATTGTCTTCTGTATGAAGCATGGATTGATGATTGATGAAGATTGAGATCTTGTGAAAGCTTATTGAATAGTTTAGAATGGTTTGAGTATGAGTTATGAGGTTTTGATGACCTTCTGTAACCTTCTGTAGATCTTCTGTATAGCCTCTGTCTCTGCTCTGTCTCTATACTGTAACTGTACTGTAGCTGTTCTGGCACTGTACTGTGACTGTTCTGTAGAATGTATGTGTGACTTTGGGAAAGTTTTCTAACCTTTGGAAAGGATGAATCTAAGTTCAAAAGAGCTAAAACAAGTGGAAGAAACAGCTGCTGAAGACCGAAGAGAAGAGTAAGTGACAGTGACAATAGTGAGCTGTGAAAAGACACTGTAGTGGCTCTAGTGACTCTTTATATCAGACATACCTCTTGGGAGGTGCATCCACGACCTAAGAAGGATTATTGAGGCTTATTATGAGAGTATTGTAGTGAGGATATGATGTACTATTGATGGAGAGAGAGAGAGAGAGAGAGAGAGAGAGAGAGAGAGAGAGAGAGAGAGAGAGAGAGAGAGAGAGAGAGAGAGAGAGAGAGAGAGAGAGAGAGAGAGAGAGAGAGAGTTAGAGATAAGTCAAATCTATCGAAACAGTGTAACTGTATATGAGAGATTGAGAGAGAGAACTATGAAGATATTGAAGATGAATAATATGTGATGTATTTCCATTCAAAGATGGTGTATTCCTTTGTGTTCTTTGTTCTATTGATGTATTTTGTGAAGATGTTGGAGAATATGATTGATTTTATCAAATCCGTGGGAGATATCTACTATGGTGCTGCGTGAAGAATTGCTGTTTTCTTTGTTTTGATGATCAAAAGAATGAAATAAAAGCTTGTTGATGTTACAAGATAGATTTTCTTGCAAGATAATTCCCTTTTCCTTGGTGTTCCTCTTGGGGCTTCAAGCCCTACCATGTTTCTAATGTGACATATGAAACGCGATTGGTGTAGTGTTCTTTTTTCCAAGTCAGGCCTCCTCACGTTTCATATGACTTGAGCCTGCATTGTTTCCCTTTTGTTATATGGAACACGATATGATGTGAAGTTATTTGGCCTTAAAGGTCTCCTCGCCTTTCATACGTCTTCTACATTGTTTTATTTAAATTGGATTTATATTATGTAATTAATGGTTGCTTATTCATTCGTGATTGTAGATAAATTGATATGAGAGATTAAGAAATCTTTCCTAAATTTTTTTGTATTGTTTGTTTTTTTGGATGTTTCAAATGGCTAGAACTAAGGCCACTGCAAGAAGGAAGCAGAAAGTTGATCCTAGAGGTCTTGCTTTAAAGATCCATCAGTCCTCCAAGCCTTCCAAACTTTCAAGGAAATCAAAGCCAAGAAGAAGGTTCTCACAGCATGTGAGTGCCTTAAGGAGATTAGAAGTGCAATGAAGGCTCTAAATAATGTAATTCCAAAGCTACCTTTTTAGAGGCTTGTTAGAGAAATATGTGACAAGTATAGTCTTCATAGTTTTAGATGGACTAGAGTAGGTCTCAACTATATTCAGGAGGCTACAGAGTATTTTTTGATTGAGTTTTTCCAAGATTCTTATATCTGCGCTGCTCATGCACATAGGCTTACGCTAATGGATAAAGACCTGATAATCCTCAGGAGATCGACATATAGGTTTTCAAAGGTCCTTGAGCCAGTCCCTATTTCTTATGTGAAGACTTTCAATATTTTAAATGTGCCTCCATATAGAAAGAAGAAAAATGATACTCGTTTGAAGGTTGAAGATGTTACGCATGAAATAGACACAAGACAATATGAGAAAGGGGAAAAGGCCACAGCAGAGTAGGGTGATAAATGGAGGGAGTATAAAAATCCCATCTTTTGAAGAGGAGTTATCTACCCTTCTTGAAAGGGTTGACCCTAAGGGATTCAATGTTTCTTTCTTTTTACTTGGTGATCTTAACAAGAGGTCTGGTGTGGTATTTTTGGACTCTGATTGTGTTCAAATTTTCCAGAATAAAGTAAGAGGAGTAAATGACTCGATTCTTCTTGCTAGGATGAGGTATAGTTTACCAAAATTTGTTTTTACTCACCATATTTTTCTAGCAATAGACTTTCATGTTGATGCTTACTATCTCCATTCCCTTGCTAGGTGTGTAATGCATGAGATACCCTTCGATATACAACAAAAGATTGAGGTTCTTGATCCATCCATCTCATACTATATGAGGAGTGAGCTTGATGCAAGTGCTTTTGACCATTGGTTCAATTCAATTGACTTTGAATCTTTGGAGCTTCTTTTAATTCCATATAATGAAAAGTAAGTAATTTGATATTTTTAAAGATATTATGAGACCTTGTTTTGCTAGATTATTGAAATATTTTTTCTTTTCAATTCTCATTGGAGCTTAATTTGAATAGATTTTGTGGAGAGGCAATGTTTCCTCATCAATTCTATAAAAGAAAGCCATGTAAATGCCAAGTTGTAAGTTATATCATCTAAGGTCTCCTTGATATTTTGATCTTTTTGTTGCAAATAATCTAAATATTTTGATCTTTCTTTTGTAATATCTCTAAATTTTATTACCTTTTTGGTACAGAGTTTGCAAAAGATTGATTGAAGTGCTAGAGAAAAGACCTCCCATGCCTTTTGACTTACTTGCAACAATGCAATATAGACAAGTTGTGGTAAGTTCATGATTAATATGGTTGGAACATACTAAGAAAATTTATTCTAAAAACTACCATAAACAAGTTTCATAGTTTTACTTTATATTGTTGATTGTAGTGTCCTCAACGGCAAAAAAAGTAGCTTTGCCTCAGACTATAAGCCCTTGTGTATAAGTCATGGAGATGGCTGACAACAATTTGTACATGTATTTTATATTGATAGTAAAGAGAACTTTTCTTCAATATCCTTGCATTGTATATTCTTCTCTCTCCTCGTTGATATCTATAAAAAAAATATGTTACAAATGTTTATTAATCAGGAAGTGAAATCAAATATACACCTAAGTGAATATAATATGAAATAAAAACTTACTCGTTTGTTATTAAGTTGGAACACAAATGAGTATGGTAGTTCAATATCTTTATTCTATAAATCCATCCTCACTTGATGTAGTGTACATGATGATTTAACCTTTAAGATTGCAATAATGTCCTAATTGTATCAAACATCAAGATCCACTATAGGATCTTTGCTAAAATTATCAAAATTTTGGTGTAAAGCGACTAGACTACCGCCAACATAGTGCCATCTACTATAATAAAAGCTAAGGATGAAATTTTGAGTAGCAATCATATATTTACAAGCTATAGAGTCGTAACATGACAACATCAGGAGTTGAGCAATTCACTATCATGCCCAATAGAGGTAGACAATCAATCTCTACCACTACATGAGCTCCTATAAAATATTCCCTATCACACTTAAGGGCTGTCACTACTCCCCAAAGCTCTCTTTTGATTTGAGAATAATGCCATTGGCATTCATTGAGGACCTTTGCTCCAAACTGAATGGCATACCTATTCCCATCAGGTATCATCTTGACCCACTGCCCAACCAATGCCAATTGGACTTATATCCACCATGAGAATGATAGGCTGCCCATTCTCATCCACACATGTGCCCAACAACCAATACTTCCTCTAATCCAAAAGTTGAATTTTCTCCTGATAGAGTCAAATCCACTCCCTCAAGATGGCTCAAAATCTTGTCACAATCAACAATATGATTAGCCACAAATCTTCTACATCCTTGCTCATTTAGTTCTTCATTCTTCTCATGGATATCACACCCTTTTATCGCACATCATCAAGAAATGGTAAGGTCAATTGAGGGATATATTTCCTCAAAACTTTATGCATAGCATTCATCATATGCGCCACTGAATTGGTTTCTCCCTATGGAAGCATACATATCCTAGCCAATCCAAGCGATGTCTTCATGGTAGTGATATCCCGACTTTCTAATGCAAGATGGAACTGATCATATCCTAAATATAAATCACCCATAGAGGAAATTGCCTTGCCTACAAATGCTTCTGCAAATTCATCCACTATTGGGCCTGATCCAACATTCCTTATGGTGACCTTATTAACTGGTTGTAAATCCTATATAAATCACAAAGAACCATTCTTCTTTGGAACAGTTAACCACCACTGATTTGAATATGGAGCTAAAGTGGACTCCAAATCCGCATCCTGATCTTCTCACTCAAAAGCTCTAACAACTTAGGAAAATATGTCCAAGGTGCAAGAATAGGCTTTGAATTCCATGGCACGTGAGGTACTATAAAGATCACCATAGGTGGATCAACACATCCAATTTCATCTGGCTAAAACACAAAGGATTTCCCATGCCTTGCCAACATCTGCAAATTGTCATTCGTCATGACTTTAGCAAGAAAAGATAGGGTTATTGCAAACCTTATGGTGTATAGAGGTAATGAATCGCATAGTGCGATGTCTTGCAACTACTTACACCTTTAGAATAAATCTAGCATCTCTAAGAAGAGATCGTTTCTTGTCGCAAGACAAGTAGACCAATTTGGTAGATCATTTGTGATGTTACAACCCTCAAGGGGTTTTATAAAAGCATAATTAGTTGATACAATAAACACCTCAAGTACTAGCTAGGGCTTGGCATGTTAGAAATGCAGCCTAGTATCGTACTTGGTCGCCAAGCCGAGACCCTCAAACCTAAAGATTCCTTTCCACATTCACAGAATGGTTGGGTTAAGTGAATGCCCATACACTAACGATCTAGGGTTCTACCCTAAGGATTGATTGACCTAATGTTTAAACTCAGATTGAGTTTGGAAACCCTAGGATCGGCCCAGTACAATAAGGGTGGGGTTGGGTAAGAAGACACCCTAACCCCTGCATCTTGTCTAAACAAAATTCCTTGACCAAGAAATGTCATTCAATGGGTGAAATGATCCCATGAGCTAGGTGCAACAATTGTGCAACAAGTTGCAACGTCGCATGGCCTTGTGGTTTAATCACAAGATAGATTTGCCATTCCTTGGAATGAGGTTGGCAGGTTCTAGCGCAAGTCTAACTTGGAAGAGGATGACTAGACATCCTGTTACATCACCTTTCTTGGGTTGACTTGCCAAGTTAAGGGAAGTTATGTTTTGCTTGGTAAGCAAAGGATCACACAAGTAGAGTGACGTGGTCACCAAGATTTACTATCTTAATTTAAGAAACCTAAGGTGTTGGTTAATTTGGGTTGACAGGGTATGACCCTAACCCAAGGATAAAAGGGTAAACAAACAAACCCTTGGGAATCTTATCAAGCCGCAATTGATCCCGGATTGAATGCTAGATGCATTCGGAGAGAAGGATTCACTCCTAAGCAGTTGGCCAAATAAACAACCATTGGATTGATTGTGTTTGTAATAGTTTAGGAGCATCGTTTGCATTGTTTGCTCAAGGAACTAAAGATGGAAAGATAATTAATGCTTCAGGTTGAAGGCCTGAAGGGAGAGGCAGCATCAATTACTCCCGACTGTCTGCCTGACCCTAACCAAGGGGGTTGTTAGCCACACCGGGAACGTGGACCGAACCCGTCATGAGAGGTCTCTCCGTTGGGCACTACTTGGAGCAGGAGGGCGCTTGGGTGCTAGGGGGGCTGTAGCAGTAAATCCCTTGCCTTCCAGGCCCTGCACAAGAGGCCAACTTGAATCGGGATTGGATCTGGAGGCCCGCATACTAGTCTACGGGTGGAATCTTGGATTAGTAATCCCTGTGGATTGCTGGATAGTCTTCAGGCGGATTATGGATAGCCTTCGGGCGGATTATGGATTAGCCTATGGGCTGGATTATATGGATGTATTCCAAAGATAAATAATATCAACTATTAAAAACGAACTTGGTTGACACTGTTTTTCTATGTCAGTGCTAAGATTATGTGAAGGAACCTGTGTCTAATTGGCTAATTAAGGAAGGTGTTTTATACGTGTCCAACTAAATGTGACAGGTAATTAGACAACTAAAACAACCCTGAGGAAAGTGCGGTGGATGTGGCCATGGGTCCGTCCTACGAATGGGTGGTCCCGGTTGGCCGGGAATTTTTCTCAAACGAAATCGACAGCAAGGATCTTTTCTCAAAGGAAATGAACAGCATGGAATGTTGACCTAGAGTCTAGGATACTAGAACCCCGATTTATGCTGTTTTAGGGGAACGGAATGAAACTATGCCTTATGGGAAGAGAGGTCGAGCTTTGCATCCCTCTCATTTTCCACTCTCCTTGAACCAAATGCGGCATGAATCCGCTTCGACCTTGACGTTTCTACGTAAAGTAGTTCGCCTAGGGTTCACCGCTAAGTCACTCTCTAGGAATTTGCCCACTAGAGGAATCCCTGATTCAAGTCGGTCCTAAGTGGGAATGGCCGGAATACTTCCGCACGTGGTAGAATTGGAAAGACCTAGATCGCAAACCCCGTAGCATTCCATGGGAGTGCTGGGCAGAGCTTTCTCGACCCTCTTCGAGATGGGCTGCTAAGACGTGTCCTACAAGCAAACAGGTGGACACGTTACATTAGCACTCCATCCTGTGACACTATGTCTATCACACCTCATAACATGGACAAATGGAGACCATTGTGGAGGAAAGTCAATAGACAGCTTGAAGAAGAGTTGATAGAGGAATGAATTGACTTAAAGCAAATGAAGTTTTTAGTGTGGGATGGCAACCATTGATTAAAAACATGGATCAAGAGAATAAAGGATGGTGAGTTTCTTGTGTACTCATTTGCTTAAATATTTGTTGTTGGTTTCATTGTAAGATATTGATCTAATTCTATCTTGTTGTGATGATGTAGTGTATGTGAGATATTACAAGGCATATCAAGGTTTACCTATCAATTTATAAATGTAGACAAGAAAAAGGGAGCTCCCATTATCTCTCCATTCCATTAATGTGTATGTTGAGTTTTATTGTATTGTATGTGTTGTATAATTCATATGTGTTTTCAATGTCATTCTACTTTCACTCTTAGTCTCTTTAATAAACTCACTCACTCTCTTAAACATCCACAGGCTCTCTGACTCCAATAATCTCATTTTCTCATATAGTATCATTCACTTACTCACTCACTCACTCTCATTGACTCTCATTCATACATATTCACTCAATCTCATAACAATTCACTCACTCATTTTCTCCCATAAACTCTCATTCGCTCAATCTCTCTTTTTCTCTCCTTCTCTTTCATTCACCTACTCACTATATCGTTCACTCTCATAAACTCTTTCTTTTCTTTCAGTGAATCATTCTTATTCAATTTTTTTTCAAAAAATGACTTTCTAAACTCTTTTCTTCTCTACATTCTTCATTTCCAACAATAATACACACACTCATGCATCCATTTACTCATCCATTCATTCACTAAATCACTCACTCACTCACTTTCTTGAAATCTCTTTCACTCATTCTCATTCAATCCTTTCTCCTTTGTACTCTCTCTCTCTCCTTCTCTATATTATCTTATCTTGCAGCATTTATATATATCATTTATATCCCCTTATTCTATATAGCATCTCACTTTCGATTGGTGTATGTCTATGCAGTTAATTTGTAATTTGTAATTATAAGCAATCTTTAACCAATAAATTGTGAGGATTTTGAGTAATCAAAGACACTGTGAAGATGAAACTAATAATTTGTACTATCTTATCTAGAGTGTGACAGTTCTACTTATTTGTATTCAATTCCTTCTTCTCTAGACTCTCTCTTCTTCTCTATATTCACTTATCTTGCAACATTTTTAAATAAATTTTGCCATTCCCTAATTTTATATAGCATCACATTCTAGTATTGTTATATGTGTATGTGGTTAATTTTTTATTTGTACGTATTGGCAAAATTTAATTAATAATTGGTACTTTCTAATCTGGAATGTCACTCATGCATGTTGGATTACAAAATTCCATACCTTATTGATTGATTGTTTTACTTGGTTTTTTTTTTTGGTAGAGTCACATAAACTCATGTGAAGCCCAATCTAGGCCACAAGATATTCTTATTTCAAAATTTTGGGGCGGCCAAGAAGGAAAGTATTCTTGATAAGTTGACCCCCAAACAAAGAATATGGGCATAGATAGAATATGAAGTTGAAAAAATACAAAACTTCCATGGGAATGCCCCATGGTATAGGTGACCATGTCTATTGATATCATTTCTTGTTTGAAAGGTATAAATATAAGAAAATGTGGTTGTTAAAATTTTTATATGTTTTAAATGCATGTTGGTTGAGAAATTACATTCTCCAAAAATGAAGGATGAGTAGAATACTATCATTTTAAAGGAGAAATTGTAGTTAAAATAATTACAATCGTCAAATGTCATATTCAACACTAAAAGAAAATAATTCATTAAAAAAGAGGATGGTAAGCTTAGAGATAGGGGGTACAAGTATATTGCCACAACCAACCCCCCGTATGGTAAGGATTTCTTTTTCGTGCTTTATGAGATTAGATGGGAGGAAAAAAATATGATGGCAATCACGAAAGACAAGTTGTACACCATCTGTAGTGTGAATGTTTCATCAGAAAGATAGAAATGGGTGACTATTTTGAAAGCTTAGCTATGTTGTGATGTGTAAAGTGATGCCAAGATTGCTTACTCAATGTTTTTTTTTCTTAATAGAAAAAATCCATTTTGTTGACTTTAGCATGTGCAAAGGAAAAAGACCCTTCTATGTCACATATGGTCAATCCAAAGAAATTCTAGATTTACACATATACCACCTTCTTCGAGAATCATTGTTACTTATCCGATCATTGTAGGTGGATGGCATTCTCTTGCCAAATGGGTCTAATGCTTTTCTCAAGGTGCGAAGATGACACCATTGTCTGAAAGTGTTCTTCTATTTATTTTTTGATAGAAAGAATGTTGTTGAATTGGACAAGATGCCACAATTGACACAATCTAGCAAGCAGGCACCTAGTATATAGGTTGGCATTGTTTTGCATGCTATATTTATTGTTTTTATTGTTGGGACATGCTCATTTAAATTGAATAGAGGTTTATGTGGTGTAGATGGCTAAGAGTCCTTTTGTATGATGGAGGCATTGAGGTCCTACCTCATATGCTTAGAGGAGTGGCTAGGACCTTTATAGTGACAATTAGATATACTCCAAAATAGTGTTGGAGTGGGGGATAACACCATGGGAGTGTCACCAGTGGCCATGGTGGTTAAAGTACCCATTGGTTAATATGCCCAAACAAAAGATTGACCTTTGGGAGAGTAAGTGTGATACCATATCAAGGTTTTCCTTTACGCCTCATGATGGTGATATCTGACTATTCATTGATAATTGTATTGATGTTGATTGTATAATCCCAACTAAAGATGGGCCACCATATCCCACTTGATGAAGTTGCAAGGTCCATAGATGTGGATGAGGGTGCAAATGCACCAAAGGTTCATAATGCAAATAAAGTCTATGAAAAATATGCCCATTTACCAAATTAATGTCTTTTGAAAAAAATTATAGGGCATGTGGCTTTTAACAATAATAACAATGTTTCTTTTCTCAAGCAAAAGGAGAGTCACATGATGTTGAAAGAGCAAGAATAGTGTCATTGTGCAGTATCACTTTAGAAAAAGAGACTACCAAAGGTTGTCATATATGCATTAGGGACATGTGCATTTTTTGTTGCAACTGTTTAGAAGCCTTAATGTGATGTGTAGCATGAAATGGCACTAATATCATGAGTGTAGGCAAAAAATTTGTGAAGGCAACAAGGGGGGCTAAATAGCTCTAGCTCCAAATGAACTCTAACCGAGCACATGATCTAGACAGTGAGAAATGAGGAAGCAAAGAAATGTCTAGCAACTAAACTTACATTTACCTTGTTAAGTCATGACTGAATGTTGTTTTTCAATGTAGGCAAAAGAAAACTCCAAAAGAAGGAGAGACATGGTGTGCATATCGAGCCAACATTGCAGACTCTATTAGTAGACCACTAATTGGTATCCCTCACTTCCATACAATTTGAGGAGTCCACAAGACCCCCAGCCAAACGGAAAGCAAGTATCATTATTAATTGTTCTTGCAGATGATGAATCCGTACAAAACATGATGCCTTGCTTACTATGGAAAGTAGTGTATAACACAAGTGTAAAGCTTTGAAAGGCTTCTAATACCAAATTGTTGTTGATGCATTACAGGTAGATATATGTTCATTGAAAGCATTTACATGGAATGGGTACATGGTTTTTTCTTTCCATTTTCATTGTGTCTTGCTAGTATACAAAATTGGTATATACATCATATTGATTATAAATGTATTTTCCATGTAGCATTTGCACTTTATAGGGATAAATAAATATGACATGTACTGTTGCAAGAAGGTGCCCTCCTTTGGGGTGGCACACCTTCTTTTTGCTAATTTCTCCACATCCTTGCTTGTTACTAGGATGGAGGAACAAGGTTGATATATTTCTTAGACTTTTAATTACTCATTCATTTTATGTAATTAGGAGTATGAAAGTTTACGAAAGGTAACATTTGTTTCATTTCAATTTGGTGAAGGTGTCCTTGAGTGGAATAAGTTTTCCATGAAGCTAGTGAAGGGAAATATGAATTTGGCCCTTAAGTTTGTGAAAATGAGGGTTTCTTATTTATATTATGTTGGCACAACAATCTGGGAAAGTGTTCAAGGATGCTTGAAGTATGGGCTTGAAGCTCGATCGCACATGGACTCTCATATGCAATGGAGGCTACAAGCATCGAGCCACTAGGGAGGAGGTAATCTTTTCCATTGTCAATTTTAAGTTCTTTTGAGTAAATTAGCAATGGATACTTCTTGGCAAGTCATTGATTTGACTATTGGATTGTTCTCTCCATGAGGTGTCCCTATTCCCATGTATGATCATGAGGAGGAAGAGAAAGTGGAACCATACAAGTAACCCATGAGAGGGAGCTTCTTCCTCCTAGAGTTTGATACATTTGAGCACATAGAAGTGGATGGAGCCCTTTGCAAGGATGGAGCAGAATGGCACCTGATTTCTTTAAGAATTGTGCCTCTATTTTAATGTGTGAATGTATTAGTAGTCAAAGGGTTCTAATATATCCTATTGTCTTATAGATTGTTGCTAGTAACCTTCACCATGGAGATGGACTATGTCTAGACATCTTTGCAAGCTATCGAGGACTAGGAAAAGCGTGCACTGAATTGCACCCCTATTGCATGTGCCTAGAGGGAGACTTCACGGTATATAATCAATGCCTTGTACATGTGGCATGCCAACCACCTTCAAATCATAGTGATGATGAGTAGTGCTATGAATCAGTGTTATTGGTAATATAAATTGTGTTATATTTGAAAAATTGTTATTAAGGTACTAGTATGAAAAAGATTGTGAGAATTTAACTAGTCTATGGATCATGAGAATTTAACTAGTATATGTATCTAACTTAACTAAATTAAGGATTTAAGTAATGCATAGATATATATCTAGCTTGAATAAATAAAGAAAAATGTAGTGTGATTGAAAATTTATGAAAGGGTGTACCATGGATGATGCTCCTAAAAACTCTAAACTATCATGTAAAAACTCTAATTTGCTGGAGCACAGATCGGATGCCGTAAGCACGCGTAATGAGCGTCAGAAGGTCCCCAAAATCAAAAGAACTCTACTTTTTGCACACAAATCAATGTAGAAAGCTTGCACGACATGAACAAGAAACCAATTGGGTGTAATCTCCTCCCATGCCTTGTGTGAGCACTCCACAAAGCATGTATTTCATATAGTAATCATCTTCAAGCTCAAATAATAGCCCAAATTACAAAATAGCACGCTTTAGCTTTTGAGTTTGCTTTTGTGCCAATAAAGAATTAAAGCTAATGGGCGCCCAAGAAGTCAGGCGTACCCAAATACAATGTCCAAATACAAATATCCAAATTGTGCGCCTATGCGCATACAAAAATAATAAATAAATATCAAGCACTTGATAAATAAGCACGACAAAATATAGGTGCCATGCATAAGACACGCACCCATCAAAATATTGACGATAAATTTGAATACATGCTATCCTCCAATGCTTTTCACTACCATTGTTGCTATCTCTACACATCAACTTAAGCATTCACAATTGTTAGTAAAATAATACAATTAAACTGACAAAAATGAATACCTAGCAGTCTTTAGCTACATAAATAAATTGGTTAGAAATCAATCCTAACCTTAATTTATCACGAGTGCGCACTCTAAACTCATAAATATTTATTAATTAAATATGTATTTTTGCAGAATTACCCGCTACGGAATCACCCATATACACATAAAATTAATAAAACGCCTGAAAAGGATAGGCGTCTCCATCGACTTCTCCCACAAAGAATCCACTTTGTGTATGAGCCCCGGTAATAAAATCTTACGGAATCCACCATAAAACCTCACAGAATCCACCGTGAAATATGCCTCCTGGCATCATTTGCCCACAATGCTCCCACAAAAATCTCCAAGGATAGCTTTTAGAAACTCGAAATGAAAGGCTTGCAAAATAAGTAGTCTCATTAAATATCAGAATCAATATACTATGTGAATGCTTGTAATTAATTGTGTTAGTTTTGTGAATTTTTGTGTTAATAGCATCATTTTGTGTTATTTATCATAAATGATTATGTTAGTCAAATAATTTAAATTTAATTTTTATATAAATAATATTAAATATTGATTATTATATCACTAATATGAGATACACTAATCTACATCCATGGTATTAATTCATTGATATTGATTTTGAGGGTTTAATTTAGAAAGTGTCCAAGAAGAAAGTATCCAGCGTTATCGTGGCACTCTGCATTCACTCACAAAGAACCCCAGAAGGGTGTCAGACACTATTATCTTAGTAGATTCTCAACAACATCACTTCTATGATTTATTTTCCATGTGTGAACCTATAGTTTTAGGATTCCTCTTCCCGTACAATGTATCTAAGTTTTTCCTATACTTTTCCATTTCCCATCATTTTCATGATTTCCATCATATGGTGTGTTTTCCTATTGCTTGTTTTTTTTTTTCATGTGTAATTTGTGAATGTTTGCATAAGACAAGAGGTTAAGAAACATGCAATTTAATTTTCCGGTGCCCAAGTATGTGCCAAGACACCCTGCTTCTAGTGTCTATTTGAAACCACAATGTGAAATCAAAAGTCGAGATCATAAAAGCATGAGCACTGGCCCAAAACCAAGTGTAAATGAGAGAGTGTGTGTGAAGACTCCCTAACAAAAACCTGTTCAAACAGCTCTAGTATGAAAGCTGTAAGTAGCTAACTTTCTAATCATCGAGAATGATTGAAGAAAGATTAGTTGATGATTAATGGAAGAGAACAGAAGCTAGTAGGAAGAAAAAAAAATTTGTGTACTAGGAAGTAATATGTTTACAAAAAATGTTGTCATCTAGTTAATAAACGTGTTGCCCAAAAAGTTGTTTGAAACAATGATGAATGCAAAAAGTGCATGGATATGTTCCAATGTACTATTGCAAATCAGAGAATAATGGTGTCATCATTTATGCTTCTCCCAACCATTAGCTTTTACAATAGAAAAACCAAGTCACATGTTTTTCAAAAGCATATACACACAATAACATGATATTGCTATCAATAGCAAAATTGAAGATCAAATAGATTTGGGAAAAAATTAGAGTTATAATTCTTACTAAAACAATAGTAGAGAAGGAGTCCTAAAATAGAGTATCAAGTGTCTTGGACTAGGAAGGTAGTGCTATTGCATAGATATAAAGATTGTCATGGGGTTAAAACATAAAGAGATGTGTGTGGAATTTCCTTGTGAAGTAGTAACTCACATTGCTAAGTAATACTTAAATTTTCCATAGTGTAGAGATTCTTAGTGACCTAGGTGGAAGATAGAAACAAAGGTAGATGACCCTTGATATACAAGGATGAAAGGATTGTGTATACTAAAATTTTGAATCATTACTAGGAAAGCTTGTGTTGTAAGAAATAACCTAGAGGTGTGTTATCTTGACTTAAATAAAATAATAATATTTTAGACAAACTGTATTAGAAGGTCATTGGAAAGGGAAAGGGAAAACTAACACACAAAGCTAAGGTATATGTACAAATAGGAACTTATGTGGTTAGACAATTTTCATGTGTTAATAAACTATTGAATTAGGTGTCTTTAAGGAGGGATATATTATGAGCTATACCATCCCTTGAGAAATACTCAAACAAGTTGTTTAGTTCTTGTTATATCTTAAAGATTTCATATCTTTGAGACCCTAGGGGAATCCCAAGGGGGAGAACAAACCCAAGGGAACTTTTGAATATTGTATCTATTTTACAAATTGTTTTAAGTATATTTCTTTGGGTTATTGAGTGAACAATTACTGTAAGATGCGCCTTCTCCTAGAAAGGATGTCTCTTCTCCTAAGAAAAGTTCTCGAAAAAAGAAGTAGCTTTGCCTCATTGCTTGTAAGCCCTTGTGTGTATAAGTCATGGAGATGGCTGAAAAAAATTCACCACAAAATTTATACATATATTTTATATTGATAGTAAAGAGATATTTTCTTCAATATCCTTGCATTGTATATTACTCTCTCTCCTCATTGATATTTGTAAAAAAAACATGTTACAAATGTTTATTAATCAAGAACTGAAATCAAATATACAGCTAAGTGGATATAATGGAGGGTAATGAAATAGAGGCGAGAGGCAAAGGTGAGGGGCTAAAAGAATGATGCCACCACGTCATGATGAAAATGATAGCTATCAATAGCAACATGAGAAGTAGTAACAAGTGACACCAAAGAGGAGAAGGGATTTCCAAATCTGATTATCAAGATCCCTAGGGAGGGTAATACTTTTTTAGGCCGAAACCATTAATCATAAGGAAGGGATCATCAGAGGCATTAACAACTTGGACTTGGATAGAGCCATTAGGGTTGATAGCAAGTACCTTGTAGGAGCCCATCCAGTATTGTTGGAGATTTCCTCGAAACTTACCAAAGTGCAAATCATAGTTGAGGACTAGGTCACCTTCCTTGAAATCTTTATTCTTGATGAAGTTGTCATGGTAAGCTTTTTGTCAATTGAGCTTGTGTGGCTTTCATATACTATAAGGCTATTCTACGAGTCTCATTCAAACATTCCAAGTGAAGGAGGTAGTACTACACTGGGAGTCATCATCTCCCAAGTACTCTATGGTAGCCACTCACAAGGAGGGTAGTTCTAGCTTGATAGGGAAGACGACTTCTATGTTGTACACCAATTGAAAAGGTGTATATCCTATAGCATCCTTATAAGAGGTTTTGTATGCCTAGAGGGCCTCTATAGGTTGATTATCCCAATTGTGATGATGTGTAGCAATCATCCTCGTTAGGATTGAAGAGATGATATGATTCAAAACTTTGACTTGGCTATTTGCTCTAAGATAGTAGGGTGTGGACTTGTGATGGTAGATCTTGTAAAGCTCTCTCAGCTCTTCCATGATCTTGTTTTAAAAGTGAGTGCCTCTATCACTTACCTGCTCTAAGGGACTACAAAAGTGGGTGTTGATATTCTCATGCAGGATAAGGTCCACGCTATGACCATCATCTTGCTTGAGAGCTTTGGCTTCAACCACTTCATCACATAGTTAGTACTTACATACCAAGATTTAGCAAATTTTCTTCCCTCTAGATGGAGGATCGATTGGGCCTACAAAGTTGATGCCCCACTTCTTAAATAGCTTTAGGGGAAGGATTGGCTACAGTGGCATGGCACTAGATTTGGTAGGCTTTCCCACAAGCATCATAACGTTTGCAATAGTCATAGGTGTCTTTGTGGAGGGTTGGCCACCGGTAACCTGTGAGAGCAGAGCCTTTTTGGCCATTGCTTTCTCCTACAAAGTGTTTGTTGTAGGGCACATCATTGGCATACTTTCAGCTATATCCTAATCTCATGTCTCACAATACATCTTTGCAACACTTTATATTTGCCTCTCGCGCCATGTAGAAAGGGTGTATAGGATTTATTCCAATAGAAGCTTCTTCTTCTCTTTGCTGGATATGCCAGGGAGGTATTGTTGTGCGGCCAAGATATTGGCAATGTCTACATACCATAGGGTTATTGTTTCAATTAGAAACAAGGAAGTATCAGGGAGGTCCAGATCATCCTATTCCCCCTCTTCAAGTTGATTGATCCATGACAAATGATCTACCATGGGAGCGACTGAGCTTTGTAAACACTTCAAAATCATATTTTTGGAATAGGAGGAGCCAACTCATTATTTGGTCTTTAATGTCTACCTTATTCATCAGGAAGAAGAGTGCCTCCCCATCCACATAAAACTTGAAGTGTATTGATAGCAGATAGTGTTGAAACTTCTCCAAGGCAAACACCATCACAAAGGGACATATTATGTATCACACTTTTCTTAATATTTTTCTCTACAATCCTAAATTTCGAGGTATTGAATATGTTAGTTGGTTTAAAAGGAAAAAGATACATCACAGACTTAGAAATTCTATAATGGTTTTACTTTGTTTTTCTAGCAAGATTGGTCTGGTAACCATGTAAAATGATGGGGTTTTGATGTTCTTGAGGCATTGTTTTGTTCAAATTTTCCGGATGTATAAAACACGAATTCATCAAGTTTTTTTTATAAGTGACATGTGAAATGCGATTTTGTGAATTGTAAGGTGGTTTGAATCATTGTTTTCGCATTTCATGAGTCAAAAATGTTAAACAAAGTTTGATCAATGAGACTTGGAATTTCATGCTTTCTCTACTGGATAAAGTTTTTATTCATTTCTTTCATCTTGTATTTTCTAAATTTTATCTTTAGTCTATTTCATATGAGAAAATGTGGATTTGTATATTATGACCCTTATTTTTATTTTTTGGATTTTCTTTTGTGAGTAATCAGGATGACTAAATGGAAGTTTTCCTTAGAGGGAATGGAGGAGGAGGATCTGGAGGTCACCTGTGATGAAAAGCGGTTTTTTTTCATGTAATTGAAAATTCATCTAGATTTATTTACAAAAGAGATATGCTCAATGTTCCCTTTGATTTGCAAGATCTTTTAAAGGATCTTGAAGATAAACTGAAGGATTTCAATGTGTTTTATGATAGACATGTGGAAGGCCTAGAGATTGAGGGATTTGTCCATTATAGCAATGTAATGGAAGCTTCTAATGCTGCTAGAACAACTTTGCAAACAAGGTTTATCCTTATTGATGAAGATTTCAAGAAGTGGAAAGTAGATTGCACTTTTTATCAGAATTAGCAACAATGTCTTCTTGTAAAGAATGATGTTGGATTTCTTGTATATCTTCAATATATGGATAGTTGTTCTTCAGATACAATACAAGAGAAGAAGATAGAGGATATTGTATGCAAAGACAAAGAAGTTGAAGAGAAGGGTGAAATGTTTCAGGGGGATATTGAGAACCACTTAGTGCAGGGATTTGATGTTGCTTTGTTTAAAAGTGAGAATATTACAAAAGTGGAAGAACAGGAGATAGAGTCTAGTGTAGAGATTGAAATAGGTCCTCTTGAATGTGTCCCAACATTTTCTAGTTATCTCATCAACAAAAAGAGATATGTATTGCTAAATGATATTCAATACATTTTTGATCTTAGAGAAGAATACTGCTTGGCAATAATTGCTGCATGGGGTCAAAATGATAAGAATTTTATAGGTTATGAAGAGGAATTGCTAGAAACTCTTGATGTTGAGGGAGAGAAATTTCAAGACAGTTCTATAGCCTTGCATTCTTGTATTAATCAGTTCGTGGAATATGAAAAGGGGGGGATACCTTCAGAGGAAGAGTACTTAAAAATTCAACAGAGACTTGGTATTGATAACATGGGGTATGAAGAGAAACTGAAGTCTCCATTAAAGGAGAAACCGAAAAGTTCAATAAATCTATATGATGATAGTCTTCTTGAAGAAGATGAAAACCCTAAGGCATGAAAGATAATTCTATGATATCCATTGTGATTTATATTAAAGTATCTTATGCATTATACAAAAATATTTTTGGATTTATCTATTGGCATCTTAAAATATTGTGATTTATTGTGCAGATAGAAATTGAAGATGCAAAAAACTTTCTTGGAAGAGCCAAGGGCTCAAGGCCATTGAAGCTTTGCAAAAGTCAAGGCCTTGGTCATTATATTGGAAGCTTAAATAATCAAACAATTGCAATTTATCATAGCAGGTTGTTAAGCTTTCCAAGCTTACCAATAATGGCTTTGAAAGTTATCTCCAAGGTGATTGGATCCCAAAATTTCAATAGAGGTTCAGATAAGATAATTTTGGTGGAGAAGGAAGAAGCTGTAAGAGTTTTTGGCTTCATGCCTGGATGCAGTGCATCTAGGGCAGTTTGGAGTTATTGCTTCTTATTTGCTCTCCCATGTAGGAGATGCCAAGAATTTGAAGCTCCTTCCAAGCTATAGGAAACAAGAGTTCTTGAAAATGTAGAGGTCTCATCGAGTGGGATGAAATAAAAGATTCCCTTAGAGGACCCAGTGAATTCCTTGAAACTAAAGACTCTTTTGCAACAGAGTCAGACTAAAAGATGTTAAGGGTTTCTTGAAACCCAACTTTTTCCATCTCTTTTGTCTAGTTTGTAACCATTTAGAATATCTTTGCATTGCACAAGAGTTCAAATATCCCTCTTTTCTTCTTTGGGTAATAGTGGATATAGTCCTTGCCAAAGATGATGTATTACATGATGCGATTGTGTCTTTGAGCTTGAATCTGTGCCGAATTTGTCTGTGGAACCATTGAAAGACCTCTAATAAACTGTTTGCTTTGTATCTTCCACCTCCATGTCTTGTGTGTTTAAAGTATTTTGTTCTTGCTTGATAATGTGTTTTTTCCATACCTTGGGTTGACCAAATAGATAGAGATCCATATTTCTTAATAAAATATGAAGCATGGTTATATAAAATATGTTACATAGTTAACAAATAAAGAAATTCAATTAGAAAAACGTATATGAGTCAGACAATAAAGAGACACATATATGCCAACTTCTTACCCTATAGTGAGTGAAGTGTTGATTACCCCAAGCTTCTGTCATTGCCTTTTTAAAAAGGCTCAATTGGTTTTTGAAGTCTTTGAGATCATCATCATTTCACTTTGTTTTATCACAATATAAGAATACTTTGTCTAGTGTTCCCAAACATTGGCTTTTCTATTCCGAGCTTGTCCATTATCAGCATGATCCTTAACTGCATTACGTAGGCACTTTCATTAATTGTATCTAATAGTTAAGCCACCATTCCTAGAGTTTATCTTACCAAGTCTCCCATGAAAGTCTAAGAACCTTCTAGCCTTTACCCCACCAATAGATGGATTTTTGGGGATAGAATTTCCATCCGTAGACTTTTGAAGATCTAGTTCAATAACAACATTACCACCATGCAAACCAATTGCAGATAAGACTTTTTCAATCTTTGTTATAGCATCTGTTCTAGCTGATAATGGCTTCAGCTTCCGTGAAAATCCTATATAAATATGAACAAGATTTTCAATTATCCTACAAAGCGCATGAAGTGTACAGATATGGGGATTCACTAAAGGAATCTCTAGGATTGGCTTAAATTGTGGATCCTTGTTGTGCCTCACTATTCCAATTGATTGAGTTCAACTCTCTGGCTGGGGACATGCAATATAGGCAAGGAGATCTAGAGTTGGCTCCCTTTGATACATTGTACATATATTTAAGTGCCTTTAAGTCACTAGCTATGTGCCACTCAATCTTATAGTTCCCAAATCCTTCAACAAATACCTCTTCTCTTGCTTTTTGTCTCTTAATAACATCAAGTATTGGTGTTCGATGAAAAACCCAATACAATATATCAAAATCCTCTGTATCTTCTTCAAATGCTCTTAGCCACTAGATGTTGTGTTTCGATTGAACACTGAATGACATTGAGTGATTGTAATGATATGATGAAAGTGTTCTATTCATCAAGGTAATGGAGACCCTCTCTAGTTTTGTACATTATAGAATCTCACTTTCATCAAGTTTAACTACAAATCTAGCTACTCCTTATGCCTCTTCTAGTGACAAGTCATATAATCTAATCATTAAGCATTGTAGGGTGGGAAAGTCAAGGAAAATATTATTAAGTTCATTGAATACAACTTCCTTTTTCTTACCCTTGAAGCTAGCCTTGATGTGGAAAGGCTCACCCAGAATCTCCATTACCTTGTTATTCACTCTTTTTGTAATAGTTTTGATCACAGATGGCCTTGGAAGTATGCAATTACGTACTTGTCCTTTATAAATGACTTGGAAGTATGCCTTGGAAGGATACTTCCAAGGCATACGTACTTGTCCTTTCTAATAGTTCTAATACTTCCAAGGCATACGTATCCAAAGAGAGATCCTTTATAAATGACTCCACCAAGCATTGTTTCTTTGTCTTTTTAAATTTCTTCTTCTCCAAAATATCTTTTGAAACTACTAAAGGATGAAGATGATAATAAAGATGAGATGCTATCAAAGAATCTCTTTTACTTGCATTCTATTGAAGAAGAGACCTAAACAAAATCAACATCACAAATCAATACAATTAATTATAAACAAAGTCATCTTTCATATTTTTAAAGTGGAACAAAAATGTACCTTGCTACTTGGATTCTTTTACTACAACCATCTCCTCCTCGTCTAAGACTCTCAATATTTCTAAGAGCCTTTTGTCAATTTCAAAGTTCTAAAATAGTTTGCTTTCATTGATAAGATTTGATGCGTTTCTCCAACAAATGAATCCTATGTTGATAGCCTTCTAGCTTCTACAGTAACTTGTTGTTATGTTTTGATAAAAGATGGTTCTCCAATTTGAGGGCATCCTTTTCTGTATAGCCTAGAAACCCATTATAACCATCACCAACGAACCTCAACAATGAAGAACTATTATAGAAAGGCGGAATGCTATTTTTGCTAGGATCTTTGGGATATAGTTTGCCATCTAATCAAAGATCAAGATTCTTCTTTCCTTCAAACCTGAGTATATGTTTTGTAGACTCTGTAATGGTAATGGGTTTTGTTCTCTTCCTTATTGGTTCATACTCACTATCCAA